>NC_080580.1:31974021-32277574 GCF_029962835.1 Magnolia sinica
CCATGTAGATCTACTAACATCATCAATGAAATGTATCTAATAGCGAAACCGAGCATGTCCCCAGATATCAGAAAGCATCATTTGGATTTAATGGCGATATGAAATTAAAAGCGAGAAAGCACATGATGAACCGTACACATTGTTGGATGATAAGTGTGAGGAATTTGGGGTTCCCTCTAGATGATATAAATCACCTTTCCTTGAGCTACGCAGAAGAAATCTCCCATTTGGATGTTCCTTCACAAAGAAACAGTTGGATGAAACTCAAAAGCGAAGGTTTCTATACAGTTACCCAGCTAGATCATTTCTCAAACCAGAAGTAGGGCATGTGAGCCATTGCTATGCTTTTCTAAACTATTTGTTTTGATGTGTGGCCCACCTAATGAGCTGCCCTACCTGCTTTTTTTTTTTTTTTTTGTGTGGTCACGTATGCATTGGAACCATCAGATGGATCATTCATCTATAACATACATAAGTGGGGAGATGCTTGTGGACATACCACTACAAAAGGAAATGGTAACAAAATAAGAAAGATGAAAAGGTAGAGCCATTAGAACCCTTCTATTGTAGATTGGTTATGGTCATGTGTCAATTGAGACCGTTCATCTGATAGGACCCATCACGGATCATGTTCCAAAAAAGTTTATAGATAATCCAAATCTAAATTTCTCCTCTCACCAAATGTGGGCCATTGGAACCATTTTTTTTTTTTTTTAACAGTTGCTTTGGACTCTGCCAACCAGATGGCGAGGATCATATGATTTGTGTATTTCTAATCATTTTCCATCCACAGTAGAGGAAATTGAATGAATGTACTGATTGACACGTCAACCCTGCCACATGTACAATGAAAAGATTGCTTTATTCTATTCCAGTCCCACCAGCTGCACCATATTAACCACAGCAAAACAAATGAAATATCGTCCAACTGCAACGAGGTTTTTGATAGGGTACCGTGGCCTATACCAGAGTTACAATAGGGGCGGTATCCATCACTGGATCACATCTTAGATGATGATCTGAACCGTTAACATTCTCAATTATATGCTACAAAGGCCATTTGAAGAAATTTGTTTCGGTTGGTTGTGTATAAAAAAAAGTGATTTTTTTTTTTTTCTTTTTTAAATGACACATGTTCAAATCCAAGATTCAAAGCTCAGGATCATCAATGACACATGATTACAAGAAAGTAGGGCCTATACAGTAGTAGTAAGAACATGATGGGTTGAGATCAATCTAAGAAAGTACTTCAACCATCGCCACCCCTAATAAAAACACACCCATCATGTCTGCATTCTGTTAGTATTATTATATAATTAAAAAGAGAAGGGATGGGGGTATTTATCAAATCAGTGGGTGTATACAAAAATGGTGATTCCTTACATGTGTGGGATCTATGATGTTCACTGAGCAGCTAAGATTAGGTGAATGTATTTGAGCCAGAGATGTTGTAGCATGTGACAGATGATTGAGAAAAAAAAAACCAAAAATGAAAATAAAATACGTGCTTCTTCTTTGGAGGCACCCGCAACTTCAAAGAAAATATCTGCTTCTTTGGGGGCACCCGCAACTTCAAAGGAGGGAGGGAGCATATAGCGGTACATGGAGAGAAATGCAAGAGAGGTTTGAGACGTCTTCAAAGGAATTTAGGAATCATCGGGCAACTAAAATTTTGAAAATTACTAAGGAATCCATGTCTAGTAATTGGATTCTTGAGAATTTCAGTGTCAGTTGTGTTTGACAACCGGGAATTTGAATGCAATCCCTAAGAATTTTAAGAGTAGATTTTCAAAGAGAATCATAAATGGCTTAAAATCAGGAATTGAATTTCGACCAAAATCCAAATTGCCAAAAGTGAAAATTAGCTCTACAATTACATTCCAATTCCAACAGACAATGCCAATAGAATTTCTTTATGATATGGGAAGAATTTCTTTATGAACTCCCTTGTCATATCATTCCATCTGCCAATAGATCGTGGACATAGTGAATGTAACCACGTCTTTGTTTTTTCTTTCAAAGAGAAAGGAAAGAGTTTCAGCCTGATTGTGTCCTCAGATACATTAAGAAAATACAAAGTGGCTATTATCTTGTCAAACTCTTTCAAGTGTTAGATATGGATTTTCAGATTCAATTCTAAGGAATTTTGGAAGTAGTTGGATCACTCCTAGCTTGATATCTATATTTTCTGTATTTTCTAGAAAGACCAAACAGGAAGGTGTGCTCACCCTCGCTGGTTGTAAATAGTCTCGTAAGGTATGAGGCGGGGGTGCATGATGCACCTCATTCTCATCCTGGGCTTTCGCAACCGGAGGTTGAGGTTGATTTGCCAGTTGATTTGCAGGTTGATTGGTAGTCATTACTTCAATTGACTCTGAGGATCTCAAGTGGTGTCTAATCCTGTGATGGATAGATAACCCCTCAACTAATCCTCCTTCACTCAAGAGACAGAGTTTTATCACAGACCCACTTGGGCATGAAACATTCTTAGCCTTCAAGTTCAGAATTTAACCCTAAATCTAAGAATCGAAAACTATAACAAATAAGAAGTAAGAAAGAGAGATTTAGAACGAAGTTACCAGATATGAGATGCTAGGTTAGGATCTTATAAAACAGAAAACAAAGTAGAAAAATTCTTAACCCTAAAAATAAAATAGAAAGTTAACCCTAATCTTAATCTATTTCTAAAATTAATTAAATTCAGAAAAATGCAACTGTTAGTCCTCGGCAATGGCACCAAAAACTTGTTCACAATCCCAAGTGTAAGGTCGCGATGTAGTAATAATATCGGTGAGACCAAGGTCGAATCCACAAGGATTGAACTTGTACATTTTTGAAAGTAACTAGAAATAGAGCTAAAAGAAGATGCAAATCTAAATTTGAATAATAGAAAAGAGTAATTGTGATTATTGTAATTAAAACTAATAAATTTAAATGTGGGAACTGGGGTGCCAAGGATTCACTTGTAGCTATTAGGATGTTTCCTTATTTGATTCAAGGAACATAATTAAAATTGGAGTCCTATCCTATCCAATTGAAAAATATATCAATAAAATCAAATATGAACTTTCATTGACTTAATTCTCAATGAGGGAGAATTGTGAGGGTTGGAAGGGATTCCAACACCCTACCATGCCCAGGAGACGATGTAAAACAACAGGATTTACCAATTCTACAATCTCAAATAAGAAAAGAAATACTCAAAACTATTGCAGATCTATTGTAATTTGAGTCACAGCAAACCATTAAAAACTGGAGGTATTCCTTAAATATCAAATTAGAATCAAAGAAGTTCAACAAGAATAAGAATCAAAGCAAGAAAAACATCTCAACACGTTATAAGCTTCACCTCTTAGCCCTAGCTAAGAGATTTATCTAACCATAGACATGATTGGATCTAAAACCTTAGAAGAAAACATGAAAAACAAACTAGGAAAGAAGAGAAACTCTTGGGAGGCTCCTCCACCCTTTGACACTGCTCCTTGAAACCCTAGATATCCTAAAAAGTCTATAGGAACCCCATATTTATAGCCTAGTCCGGTCGGTTTCGTAAAATCGCCTTAATTTATGCACTCCGCGTAACTCTGCGTAACGCGTTCGATGACATCGAACAACCTTTGATGTCATCGACTGTAAGTTGAATTCCGGAAGTCGCGCCTTTACGCACTGCGTAACTTTTCTTATCATCGAACAAACCTTTGATGTCATCAAATGGCCTTCGATGTCATCAAATTGTCTTCGAATCCTCGAATATGTGTCTAAAACAGTCCAGTGAGTTGCTTCAAAATTCTTTAGAAATTTCGATGCCATCGAATGAGATTCAATGTCATCAAGCAAATCTTTGAGTCATTGAACAGTTCCTCGAGCCATCGAAAAAATATTCAATTTGTCCAACAACCAACTTGATTTTCATGTAAAAATTCGATGTCATTGACCTTAGTTCGATATCATCGAACTGTGGTCGATGACACAGACAGTAAAGTAAATTTCAACACTTTGTTCTTTCGACTTCCTTCCTTCTCCACTTGGTTTTCTTGAATCTTAGAGTCTTAAAATCTTCAATCTTAGTCTCCAAAGATCCATTCTTTGCCTTGGTGTTTCTTGACCATCAAATCCATGCTTTTAACATTCTTTTCAATCCAAGCTCTCAAACTCACCTCACAACACAAACATGCATAAAGTATACCATTAAGCAGTATTATGTTCATAAAATTAAGATATAAATGAGTGAAAATATGCAATATTTGAACTCAACACACTCCCCAACCAGCATTTTGCTAGTATTGAGCAAACATGCATAAAATATACCATTAAGCAGTATCATCTTCATAAAACTAAGATATAAATGAGTGAAAATATGCAATATTTGACACTCAACACACTCCCCAACCAGCATTTTGCTAGTATTAAGCAAAACATGCGTGAAAATCTTCGATTCTCAATGTTCAAAGCCCCTTTCAGAAATCAACCCTTTGTGCAATCAAGTATGAATGTGTAGAATTAATGGTGAGAAAGTGAGCTTTTGAAAACCTAGAGCTGAATCATATAAACAATCAATCAAGTAGGTTCTTTATTATTTAACTCAGAGCAAGTTTTCCAATGTATTTAGTGCAAATCAACTTCCCATAAAAATACTGTCTTTTCATAATGTTAGCCATGCTTATTACTTTAAGATTGGTTGAAAACTCAAGTACTGATTCCGAACTTATCCCATTTTCCTTATTTTTCTAGTTTTTGATTTTATATCGACGGTCATTTGTATTCATTTAGTCTTTCATCTCCATTCTTTTTCTATTATTTTTCATGATCTCTTTGTTGATCTCACTGTTTTTTAACTGGTTCTTTTCATCTTTTAAGGTAGATAAAATTCTCTAGACTCAATTCTCACCATCTATCAGTGATTCACATACTATCAATGTCACGCCCTAAACTCGAAAACCGAGTTCATAAAATTCTCGACCACCGAATCCGACACTGACAGCCTCCGTAGTACCTCATTCTTAGCTCCCGGTACCCATATACCAGATTCCGATCATAGGATCCTACAAGGAGAATTTTTAGTATGATTTTTTTTTGTAAAGGAGCATAACCACAAGCATAGCTAAGTCACAAATAACACAACCACATATCCACTATAATAAAAAAAAACATTTGAGTACAACGTGGAAAGAGAAATGCAAGTATATTAAAACTCCAGAAAGATCACCACACGCTCCTGCTTCAGCACAGCTACGTCCTCGCGTCACCTGCACGCAACGGTCATGCATAAGCTTACTACAAAGCTTAGAGGGTGGTGTATGTGTGTGCAATATATGTGCCAAGCATATGATATTAGAGTAAGCGAAAATGCTGGCAAGTCCATGAATGCTATCAACCATACCAAGGCTATGTGATGTAAGGCCTATGTGGCCAAATGTCATATGCATGATGCAAAACAAGCAAGCCAATCCTCATCGAGTTCACATGTCAATACAGTCATCTCTGAAACGTTACTGAGGTCTAGTACACTCCACACTGGTTGCCACCTCCTTAGCCGCACAACCAATGAGCGGAAAAGACCTCACTACCCGCCTGGCTAGTATTCTGCAAATATCTACCTGGCTTGTCGATAGCGGACCCATTTATGAGCTGGTCAGACTCAGCCTAGCTTATAGCCCTCTCACTCGGGTGGATAAGGCCACACCCCCTTCACAATTGACCACGACACAGTAGTAGACGTAACCTACTAGTATTCGACACTCGTGCGCTCATTTATCTATTCGGTCTAGACGTTGGAGCATCTCCCGGTACCAAAAGGGTTCTGCGACTTTCACCGAAGGACATCCTGAGTGTCCACAGTGCTAGAACTAAATATTTTTGGTGTCGAATCTGACCATCCACAATATGCCTGTGGAGGCCATAGCCCTGATATTGCTAGGGCGCCAAGTGATCATGTCACACAAAGTGCGAGATGCATGAGTCATACCATCCAGACCTGCATGTACGATCAATCATTCCTTACAATAGGCATACAAATGATGTGTATGAGCATGTATCATGATGTAATACTAAACATGTTTTCAGTGTACACCAGCATGATTATCAGATATAAACAATAATCGACCTAAGTACATGGTGCGGTCCACAGAGGGACGATGGATCTAGTCCAAACATCCAGATAGGCTCTAAACAGTGGTCCACTTGACTAGAGGTAATAGGCAAGGCACGCTGCCCAGTAGGCAATGGGCCTGCCCAATGGGCTTAAGGAAGGTTACCATTGTGGGCTTCTCACTCTCCAATGATTTCTCTTAGGTTGGGCTGCTTAGGCCTTAGGGTTGCATCATTTAGATGGGCCCAAGCCCATCTATATTTTAAGAGAACATTTGGATAGCAAGATCTGTCCACTAAATATTTTACAAGTTATACAACACCCATTTACAAAACACGCTAGGTGGTCCTCATTACATGAAAGGTAAGGCCCATACAAGATAGCCCATACTAGATGGCCCACTTAAGGTTTTGAGCCCAACAACACCTAAGAGTTATTTTTCAGAGTTTAGACATTGCATTCAATACTTTGGGAAGGTGGCGAACCCCACTGATGTGGCCCCACATAAATTCTATGTCAAACAGACTTTTGATGCAAGGTTGGTTCTGGGCCATTTTTAATTCAGATTTATGATCATATGGGACCCACATCTAGTGAAAGGAAGGATCCATATGGTAGATTTATGTGTGGGCTTTAAAACGTATAAGGCGGGCCTCAGGTTGGGTGTATACAATTTACGGTGATATCCTAAACATGGGTACTTGGAGGAAATGTGCAGGAAACACGGTGCATAATTATTTTTGGCTCGATTTTGAGTGTCCCAAGATCATAAGGGACCACCTTTCAATATGTCGTTAGGTGCCCTTGGTAGTACTATACATGTAATTCAAAAATTATAATCTGAGACCAACTAGTTGTGCAGACATAATATTTGATATAGGGCCAAACATGGGTATTTTAATTTTTTGCACAGAATTCTCTGCACAATTGTGCCTTGCCCCATTTTGAGATCCACTCCCTGATCATGTGGGGTCTGATTTAGCCCGAATAAAATATTATTTATCTATTCATTGGTGTAGGTTAAAGGTTTCAAGTGGTGGTCTACTCATATCTCCATCGTGTGGTCCATTACAGAGGCCCAAAGTTGGTACACAGCACAAATAATCAGACAGTTTTCAGAAATGAGGTCTGTCACAACATAGGGCTCAATTTCTAAATACTTGGGGATCATTCTTGACACAAAAGTAGGACATCCCAGCTCACTTATATAAGGATTTAACATCCCCCCAAAATGGTACCCTTAACTACAGATTATGAGGCCCACCACAAGGTGTGAAAGATGTCTACATACAATGCAGTTCCGTACTTAGAAATATTTCAGTAAACAGAAAATGCAAAGACATTTCAACATACATGTCACGTCCCAAACTCAGAAACCAGGGTCATAAAATTTCCAATTGCCAAATCCGGTGCCGACAGCCTCCGTAGTATCCCATTCTCGGTTCCTGGCGTGCACACGCCAGATTCCGATCCTGGGATCCTACAAGGAGGATTTTCCAATATATATTTATCTCGAAATAAGCATAACCACAGGTTTACCTAAATCACGAAAGCAACATCATCATTACATATCCACTAATATAAACTTTGAATACAATGTTGAAAGGGAAATACATATGTCAAATAAAATCAAAGCTCCAGAAGATAGCTGCATGCTCCAAGCTCAAAGCTGCTATGACCTAACGCCACCTGCATGCATCTATCGTGCATAAGCTTATAGAAATCTTAGAGGGCGGTGTAAGTGTGTGCAGAAGATAAGTGTCAAGCATATAAATATTAGAATACGCGGAAATACTGGCAAGTCTATAAATCATTCAATATCAGAATATGCAATGAGAATCGACTATGCAAATACGGAATCATAGAGGGCCAAATATCAGATGCCGATGATGCAACGCAATATGCGGTGTGAATGAAATAACTAAGCTGAAGTGAAGTCGAGATGATAATATGTAGTATTGCAGGCTATAGGGTCCATCACAAGGGACTTATATCCAAACCAGTCCTATACCTAAATTTGGATAGCCAGACTCAATGTGGTAAACTCCTGACCTCAGGTTAGTTGCGCGCCCCAACCGAAATCCTTGTCATTGCGAAAGTACACAACAATTAGTTGTGTACCACTAGCCCGAGTGGATAGTGAATGAATGAATGAATGAGTATGCAACTCCTGCTCAATAAGTCCACGTATCAGTATTGTACATCTCTGGGATCATCACCGGGGTCTATTACACTCCACGCCAGCTGTTGCGCCTATCCGAGCGCATAACTGGGTAAGTGAAAGAGACCTCACTATGAGCAGGAGTTGCTCATAAGTCCATCACCGGGGTCGAAGAGTACCAATGGAGATGCTCATAACTCCATCGTTTGATGTCTGATTGGGTCAATTTTTAGTCATCTGAAAGGTCCTTTAGTGCTCTTTCATTCCTGACTGGAATCGTCGTATTCCGACACCATTTAGGCATCCATAAGTGGTATCGCAGTCGTCGGTCCTGAATTTTTCCTTCATCTCCTTGTCCTATAGTAACCCACATAACTATCTACAGAGGTCGGATACAGACTATTTTGAGGTCGTTGGAATGGTAACTTGACAAGCTTCCAGATGAGACTAGAATTGCCTAATTCGGAGACCGTTCGATATGCTAAAAGCTGTTGGTACTCTTCGATCATCTTTTTCCAGTATGGAGTGAAAATCTTTCCAAATCGCGCGATCCAACGGAGATGCTCATAACTCCATCGTATGATGTCGGATTGGGTCGATTTTTAGTCATCTGAAAGGTCCTTTAGTGCACTTTCATTCCTGACTGGAATCGTCGTATTCCGAGACCATTTGGCCATCCATAAGTGTTATCGCAGTCGTCGGTCCTGAATTTTTCCTTCATCTCCTCGTCCTATTCCGAGACCGTTCGATATCCTAAAAGCATGTTGGTACTCTTTGATCGTCTTTTTTCAATATGGAGTGTAAATCTTTTCAAATCGCGCGATCCAACGGAGATGCTCATAACTCCAACGTTTGATGTTGGATTAGGTCAATTTTTAGTCATCTGAAAGGTCCTTTAGTGCTCTTTCATTCCTAATTAGAATCGTCGTATTCCGAGACCATTTGTGCATCCATAAGTGGGATCGCAGTCGTCGGTCTTGAATTTTTTCTTCATCTCCTCGTCCTATAGTAACCCTTATAACTCTCTGTTCAGAGATCGAATACAGACTATTTTGAGGTCGTTGGAATGGTAACTTGACAAGCTTCCAGATGAGACCAGAATTGCCTAATTCGGAGACCGTTCGATATCCTAAAAGCTGTTGGTACTCTTCAATCGTCTTTTTACAATATGGAGTGAAAATCTTTCCAAATCGCCCGATCCAACGAAGATGCTCATAACTCCATAGTTTTATGTTTGATTGGGTCGATTTTTAGTCATCTAAAAGGTCCTTTAGTGCACTTTCATTCCTAACTGGAATCGTCATATTCCGAGACCATTTGGCCATCCATAAGTGGTATCGCAGTCGTCGGTCCTGAATTTTTCCTTCATCTCCTCGTCCTATAGTTTCCCTTATAACTCTCTCTTTAGAGGTCAAATTCAGACTATTTTGAGGTCGTTGGAATGGTAACTTGACAAGCTTCCTGATGAGACCAGAATTGCCTAATTCGAAGACCGTTCGATATCCTAAAAGCATGTTGGTACTCTTCGATCGTCTTTTTTCAATATGGAGTGTAAATCTTTCCAAATTGCGCGATCCAATGGAGATGCTCATAACTCCATCGTTTGATGTCGGATTGGGTCAATTTTTAGTCATCTGAAAGGTCCTTTAGTGCTCTTTCATTCCTGATTAGAATCGTCGTATTCCAAGACCATTTGCGTATCCATAAGTGGGATCGCAGTCGTCGGTCTTGAATTTTTCCTTCATCTCTCGTCCTATAGTAACCCTTATAACTCTCTCTTTAGAGGTCAACTTCAGACTATTTTGAGGACGTTAAAATGGTAACTTGACAAGCATCCTGAGGAGACCCGAATTGCTTAATTCAGAGACCGTTCGAAATCCTAAAAGCATGTTGGTAGTCTTCGATCATCTTTTTTCAATATAGAGTGTAAATCTTTCCAAATTACGTGATCCAACAGAGATGCTCATAAGTCCATCATTTGATGTCGGATTGGGTAGATTTTTAATCATTTGAAAGGTCCTTTTGAAAAGTCAATCGGACATCAAACGATATCTGCCTGCCAATATCGGGCCCGACTCGCCGATAGCGGACCCATTCCTCAAGCTGATCAGACTCAGCCTAACATTGCCTACTCCCTCAAGTGGGTAAGGGCACACCCCCTCCCAACTGACCACGACACAGTGGGAAACGCGGCCTACTGGTATTCGTCACTCCGGCGCTCATGTATCCACTCGATCTAGACGTTGGGGCGTCCTCTAGTATTGAGAGAGTTTAGGGATTTCACCTAGGGCCATCTATGGTGGCCTGATGTTAGAACTAAACATTTTCGGTGTCCCATCTGGCCATCCACGACATGTCTGTGGAGGCCACGACCCTGATATCGCTAGGGCGTACGGTGGTCATATCACAAAATTCAAGATGCATGAATCACACGGTCCAATCATGCATCAATCTTACGCATACAGTGCGTTGATGTGGGGCAACTCTGTCTCTTAAGGAGTCTCATAACAACCTGCCCTATGACATATGCAATGGTCAATCACATCTCATAACAAACATGCAGGTGATGTGTATGTGCATGTATCATGATGCTAAACTGTAACATACTCATAATCAGTATCGACAACCGGCACCGATAATCGGCATCGATAATCGGCCTCGATAATTGGCCTATACAATCGGCCTCGATAATCAATCTCGACAATTGGCCTCAACAATCGGAATCGGCCTCGACAGTCGGCCTTGATAATCGATCGGAATCGGCCTCGACAATCGGAATCGACCTCAATAATCGGCCTCGATAATCAGAATTGACAATCGAAATCGGTCTTGACAATCGAAATCGGCCTCGATAATCAACCCAAGGGAAGGTCACAATGTGGACATTTAACCATCATCGCCCATCAATATGGACATTTAACCATCATTGCTCCCAAGGGGTGGCCCACAGCCAAATGTAAAGTGGGCCCATGGCCTCACACAAAGGTTTAATATACATCACAATGGGCCTCATCATATGGGCCGGAATACATCATAATGGGCTACATCTAATGGGCATAATACACATCACAATGGGTCGCATCCATGGGCCGAAAATACATCAAAATGGGCTGCAACAATGGGCTAATACACATCACGATGGGCCACGACAAGTCTTAATGGGCTACCTACAATCACAATGGGCCACATACAAGTCTCAATGGGCCACCTACGATCACAATGGGCCACATACAATCATAATGGGCCACATATACATCACAATGGGCCTTGCCCATGGGCCTCGAATACGTCACAATGGGCCTTGCCCATGGGCCTCAGATTTAAGCAGGTAGGCCCCATCATTTGGGCCTTAAATACAAGGCAGGTGGGCCCTATCACATGAGCCTTAAATATACATCATGATGGGCCATACCAATGGGCCTCAAGTGGGCTTGGACCACACAAACAATCATTTTAGTAGTTGTAGGTGTAACATGTGTATCACTGTACACTATCATTCCATGGGGGCTTATGGCCCACTAATGATGATCAGCACTGTCTAAACATTGTCCAGGTAAATCAGCACCATCCAAACGTTGGACAACACCGTCCAAACACTGTCCATGTAAATCAATACCATCCAAACATTGGACAACACCATCCAAACATTGTCTAGCACCGTCCAAACATTGTGGATGGTGTGGATCAAAACATACATTATCAAGTGCCCACAACACCATCCAACCACAGTCCAACACCGTCCAAATGTTGTGGACGGTGTGGATGAAATACGTACATCACGTGGGCCCCAGCTGCCATCTCAAAATGGCTGGACGGTGTGAGTGAAGCACGTATCTTGGTGGGCCCCTCCTGCCAAATGGATGGACGTTTGAATATAATATGTACCTCAGATCAAACCCATTAATTGATGTCAGTACAGCAGCTACGCTGCTGGGACCTATTGTCCCTTGGACGGTCTGGATAAAACATTACATCATGGTGGGGTCCATAACACCTTCCAAGTAATCCAGCGCCGTCCAGATAGTCTGGACGGTGTGGATTTAACACATAAATCATGGCAGGCCCCACACCGTCCCAACTCTTGGACGGTGAGGATACAATATATACATCATGGTGGATCCATGATACTTGCTGGCGTCCAGGGCAGCAGCAGCTGCCTGCTACATGGGACCTAGCAATTGAACGGTTTGGATATATACACACCAAAAGTGGGTCCACGTCTATGCCTTGGACGGCCTGGACAAAACCCATTCAGGTTGTTTCCACCATCCATCACTTCCATCAAGTGGACAAATGGTGTGGATTTTATGCATGCATCAGGTGGATCTCACCGTCCAGATTTGCTGGACGGTGTGGATCATACACATCACAGTGAGCCTGTCCACTGGACGGTGTGGATAATACATCTAGATGGGCTCCACCGTGATGGATGACATGGATATAATGCACGCATCAGGTGGGCCATACATCAAAAAAGAAAAATAAAGAAAGGGAGGAGAGAGAGAGAGAGAGAGAGAGAGAGAGAGAGAGAGAGAGAGAGATGGAGGGGCCCCACCACTATGGGCCCCTCTATACAATACATACATCAAGATGGGTCCCACCATAAGTGGGCCCTCAAATTACAAAATAAAATCACCCACTGTCGATCTCCTCTTCCTTCTTCTGCCAACACGATCTAGAGCTCCAAGGGGTGGATTTTAACGGTTGAGATGGACTTTGGATGGTAGAGATGGGAGGTAGGAAGGTGGGCCACATTAGCTCTCTCATGGGAAGCTTGGACGATTCCTCCCTTTGGTAGCATGGAATGGAGTGAGAAAAATGAGAGAGAGGAGTGGTGAGATGGAGTGATGGAATGAGAGGGCATGGTGCTTGTTGACTTGTGGTAAGAAATGAATGGAATGGGTATGGGTTGTGTAAGAGAGAGTTGACTTGGGGAATGGGAGAGGGATGGGCTAGGTAAGTTGTGTACTTGACATTGATTGATGGATTAATGTGATGTGTTGTAGAGATTCCAGCGGTATTCGCAACGCGCGGCATTTTCCTCAAACTGAACGTGGGCCCACATCTCCTGGTCTGGGTATCGCATCGGCGTGCGAGACGCGACGACGACGTCGTCGCAAGGGTACAAGTCTTGAGTCAAGCCGACTTTGGAATATGGGATACGCCTTAGGGTCGCGCGCAACTACCGATAATAAATCGCGGGTCGTCGAAATTCAACTGAAGGACCGCGGAAGCCTACGAAACGGTACGGGCTAAGATACGGGTCTTATAATACACATCTAGTAGCACATGAAATATATTGATCAAATCTCTATAATCAGATTCTCTATTGGGAGATCCAAGCCAATGGATGGTTTTGGAATATATCATTTAGATTGTATATAGGTTTCCAACCATACAAAACCTTAGATCCATCTGGACCACATATAGCAATTTAAGGTTTATCCTTACGGGAGTATCCATCAGTTCAGAGTTTTCTAAATTCTATCATGAAAGATTATAACTATAGGGACCGTACATATGATCAATAAGTATCTTAAGTAAGTTAAGAACAAATATCAAATATATTTGACCGTTGGAATTATGGATATGGCCCACAAGAATAGTCATAACAAACTCCCTAACAAATCTTTTGTATAAGGTCAAGATCTCAGCCATCCAAACTCCGATTTAGGCTTATTATATATCGTTGGAAAGATAGTTCGATTTTCTATGAATCCAATGGAGTGTATATATTTAATACAATCATTAAATGAATTAAAAATGGGTCCATTTTAGGCAAATCGGAATCCTGCATGTGCTGCTGAACAGTAGCCAAGTAAACTTGATGCTACAGATGATTAAACCGTTGTATGGCTACAAATTTGGTCTAGGGTTAGCTCATATTGTGGTTCATATTATTTCCAAGTTTCAACTCCGATCTTTGCATGATTGATTTTATACGATTTTTAGAAGTTGTTGTCTAGGTACAAAACATGATTACTTGTGAAGGGTGTGGGTATAATGTCATTAAGGTGGGGTCCACGTGTGTGACTCACCAGCTTAGAATCAAGCTGACATTTGTGCTTATCCCTTCGTTTGGGCTTGTGTGAACGGCCGGTCACACAGGCCACAACAGGGTAACAAGGTGGGCCGGCCTAGTGTCCAGCAATCTAGACAGCAAGGTCGTCCCACCTGTTGGATGGTCAGGATCATCTATGCACTCATCAGGTGGGCCACAAAAAGATGGAGAGAGAGAGAGAGAGAGAGAGAGAGAGAGAGAGAGAGAGAGAGAGAGAGAGAAACGGGTGGTGGAAGAAGCTCCGCCACTATGAGGTCCTCATAGATCTACAACACATACATCAAATGGACCCCAAAATAGGTGGGCCCTAAATCAAAATCTAGGGTGAAAATCCCATTCCCACCACCAAGTTCAAGGTCTAGATGACCTTCTTGCAAGAGGATATCAAAATAAACATCATGGTGGGGACATGGAGAATGACCCCATCATGGAATACGTGTGCATATCAAGGTGGGCCATTGGCCACACTTTGGGTCCAAAATGGGATCTCTACCATTAACCGGTAAGCCCCACTTGTCCCATGAATAAAATAAAGATCTAACCCTATAAATACTCACCTCTTAATCTCCTTCTTGGTTCCTTGGAATCCTTGGCTCTTAAGCTTCCTCTTTAATGGTGGAAGATGGGATTTGGATGGTTGAGATGATGAGATTGGAGTAGGAAATGGGCTGAGCTTGGGGTTCTCCTTCTCCCCTAGGATTTTCTATACAATGGTTGCTCAATAATGGGCAGAGAAATGAGGGAGAAGAGTAGAGTAAGAAGGCATGGGATGGGAGCTATGATGGGTTGTGTAAGAGATGTAAGAGGAGTGATGGTGGTGTAAGAAGCATGTATGGAGATTTGACTTTGGATGAGAGAGAGGGAAGCATGGTTGCTAGCAATGATGGGGGATAGGCATGTGTGGCTAGGCTATGATGACCCATTGGCTAGGCATAGTCTAGGTAGTGTAGAGATTCTCTCATAACTGGAATCTTTCGGATTCCTCGAAATATACGTGGGCCTATAACTCCTAACCTAGGCGTTGTATTGGTGCGCAAGACACGACGTTGGAACCACGGCGACGGTGTGGTCGCAATGGTTCAAGTTTCGAGTCGAGTTGATTCAGATCTTCGAGATGTGACTTAGGGTCATACGTAATTACTGTCTTTAGGTCACAGGCCACCGGAATATGATGGGGAGGATCCCAGGAGTTGGACGGAAGGTATGGTACTAGGATACGTGTCTTACAATCAATCAGAAATTCTAGCAATATTCATAGAAGGTGGAATGATCGTGTCTTTGTGATTTAGATTAACATGATATCTAAACTTCCTCTCATTCAATTACGTGCAAGAACTTTAGGTGATAGACTACTTAGTTGATCAAACTCCAACAATTTAAAATTTAATCTCTGTCTTATCATCCTACTCAAAACATTCTTAAGCGCACAAACTATTACTTTCCAGACAAGTTTTTTCTTCAAAAATTGAAAATTTTCAATAATTTCTGCGCCCCCCCCCCCCCAATATAAAGTCTACATTGTCCTCAATGTAAAAGATATAAGCATGCAATGTAAAAGAGGCAACGAAAATAAAAGAGTAGTGATGGAAAGATAATACATGAACAAGGAATTTTTGAGGCTTTTCCAAAGATCTCGACATGAAGATGGGTTAGCATAAGGACTAATCAACGGAAAGCAAACTATCCTAATGATAAATTCTATGAAAGCAATAAACTTAACTACACCTCTATCAGACTAGAAGGTCAATCCAGGTAAATAGGGTCAATCAGAGGTATGGACGTCCTCTGAGTCAAATTTCTCAACAAATAGCTTTAAACGATGTCCATTCACTTTAAAAGTATTGTCATTATTTGGATTTGTTATTTTAATGACCCCATGAAGATAGAAATTAGTAACAGTAAAAGGGCTGGTCCAACGAGATTGGAGTTTTCCTAGAAAAAGATGTAACCGAGAATTGTATAGAAGGGCCTTTTGACCAGTCCCCGACGGCTTTTAGCCGTCGGAAATGCCGACGGATTTTACCTGTGGCTAAATCCTAAAAATCCGTCGGCGAACCATGGTTTATAATGGTAGACATCCAACCAATAATGTTTTCTGATTGCGTGGTACACCTAAGATTTATTTCAATCTAGTTTTTTGGGATCTTATACAAAATTATGTCATGAAATGGATGGATGGCATGGATGAAACAAATCTATCATGGTGGGGCTCATAGAGCGATACCATTTCTTAAGGTCAACTTGCCGTTTTGAATCTAACTTTTGCATCGTGAGTCTTGTATTTTATTTAAAATGGTGGTGACTTGTCCATAACAATAGTGGCTAAGATATTATCCAGACCATCCAAATAATCGTTCTAGTTGTAAATAGTAAATATTTATACATTTTATTATGTAAAACAATCTTAACCATCCATAAAATGGTCCCATGCATGTATGACCGTTAATAGAGTTTTTGTTATAAATAATGGTAAACTAACAATATATGGTTTGAAAATTTTATCTTACTTGGAGGAAAACCATCCAACGCCCGTTGCTCTTTTCCCTCTTTTCCTCTTTTCCCTTTCATTCATCTTCCATTGAGAAATCCTTCCAGGGCCGTTTGAGCGTCATCTTCCATCGAGCATCACCTTCAAACGGAAGGCCCCGCATTCCGTTTCACCTCCACTGAGGTATATTCTACTTTCCCATTTCATCGAGCATCACCTTCAAATAGAAGGCCCTGCGTTCCTGTATTATAACAAATTTCTCTAATGCGTCAGATTCTCACAAGCAGAAGAATCAGCAGGAGCCGATTCATTAGCATATGAGGTCCGTTTTGCTTTGTTATGAATCTCTCTCTCTCTCTCTCTCTGAGATATGTTAGGAGGAAATATACAATGCTGGTAATTTTCTTCTGGGCCAGCAATGGGGCCACCTTTTGCTACTCCAGCATCTGGTGGGCCCCAGTTTAGATGGTGCTGCTGCAAAAAACACTGCAGACAGTTCAGGTTGTTGGGGATAATCATGAATGGTTTGAAAATGCAAAAGAGGCCAGATTGGATCATCCTATCAGTGTGATTTTTGATGGACGGTTCAGGTTGATCGGTTGATCTGATGGAAAGTGGGCTAGTTGCATCTAGACAGTCAAACCACTGATCACAACCGTCCATTTGGCAGAGCACACATGTCATTGGCTATCATATAAAATCAGACAGACAAGATGATTGCAACCATCCGTAAGAAGGGCTCTTCTTTTATAGCCGTCCATTCAAGATGTTCAGGATGACCTGCTAAAATTGATGTTTTAGAATAACAAAGACTGAAAATTGTTGCTCCGACCTCTTCTATGTAAATGGATCCTGACCGTCCATTTTATACGAGTTGGATTGGATGGTTATAATCCTCCTATCGGTGTGAATTTTGATTTATGGGCTGTACCTAATGGACTGTCCGGATCAACTGTCTGGACTGTCCAAGTTACTTCGACCTTGATCATGTGATGGACGGTTACAATTGTCTGTGTGAAGAATCTTCAGTCTGATTGTTGGACGGGAAATGGATGGTTAGAAAGTAAAATATAGCTAATGGCACTTACACAACAAAAAGAATTCCACTGATCAGATGGCTGGGGTTGTTTGTGGAGGCTGGCTTTTGTTCCATAGACCATTGATGATGTGACCTGCCCAATGAACGATTAGGATAACTGAAAGTTGGGCCCCACCTGAACGTAGTGCTGGCCTGAACACTGTTAGCTCGTGATGAGCATTTTTGTAATACCACTTCCTGTAATGCTGACGAAAGAAGAAAAAAATAGAATGTGTCATGGGATGAGGAAGACAGTGAACTAGTGGTTGCCAGTCCCTGAATTGATTAAAGGAGGCACTTGGATTAGTTATCAAATCAAAGGCATTCGGTTCTTGATTTCAGGGGAGTTGCTGCTAGAGCTTTACATCTCTCCAGAGGCGTGGAGAAACCGAGTGGGAGGGTCACATACACAGTTGTTCTTGAAAGTATATGCAGATTCAATGTTCAGGAACTTGGTGCAAGAGGAACATATCACACCGCATGTATAGCACGTCTTGACATGACAAATAATGGTAAGCTGTTCTCTGTCCTCTCCCTCTTACAAAATTCAGCAATCCATTTGATAGGCGTATCTAAGTATATTTATGCTTGAAAATCTATTATTCCCTTAACAATAATTAGTGCTCATACAACAAACAAGGTTTATGAAAATGATCTTGAACCTTTTACTCTGGAGAGAGATCAACTAAATGTATCAAATATATGCAAAGTCCACCTATAGGAGTAGGTAGCAGCAAGAACCATTCTTCATCCCTTCTAGCAAAGTATTGAGAGCATTGTTGTAGCATAACTGGCACATACTTCGCCATGTTTTTTCTATTCCTTTTGTGTGTACCGTTCAAATTGGTCCAAATTGCTTCTTGTCTATGCAGGATATGGGTATGACTTCATAAAATAAACAAATAGGTTTGTATTACTCTCCTCATACACATGAGGCCTGATTGCCATGAAACTAGCCATACTCCCCTCCCTCACCCTGAGAAAAAGTATTCTTCGTAAAAATTTAAAATAAAAATAAAAATTGGGGTTTCATACTGCAAAAGATTGTGAAATGATGTGTTATCCACATCACTGGCAAGTACCTTGAAGTCCGTTACCAATCTACTACCCAATGGATCCACGGGATTAAGTTGAAAATTACATGCTCAGTGTAAAGTATAGTGAACTATTTGAGACATGTTTCTCATCATTGAGGAATATATTTTCCCTCATCTGCTCTAAATTCTTGATTATACTTTAGTGAGTACTAAGATCTATCATTCCTTCATCTGTTGAAATGCTGAGCTACTTCTCATGTTTGGTTTAATTAGAGATGGACCCAGATCTTATAGCACTCTCATGCAAATTTAAAGTTACTGCTATGGAGCTGATCTCCATTCTTGAGCAGGTTAGGATTAGGAGTAGAGCAACTCTGTTTTTGTTGGACTCATCATATTCATATGACTTTCTGCTGACCATGGATGTGCTTAATGAGATTCCTTTATGGATGAATTTACAATCACATTTTCCTCATATTTGTATCAGTGAATATATCTTGATGACAAGCATGATGTTGCTGCTTTGGAAAGGAAGATGCAAAGCACAGGAATGCCACCAAATATTTGGAAGCACGCACAGAGAGAATTACAGTATGCAACGGTCAGCAATAAAAGGCTTACATGTTAATATTCACACAAGATGCAAAACCTAGGCTAGGCCTAACCCTTATATTAATCAGGCTTCAAAAATGGGTCCATATATACCTGACCTGCGGGCCTCCATTACAAGCCCAAGCTTGACCATATCATGCCGGGATATCAAGGCCCAAGTGTCCACCCCGGCCCATAGTCACCCCCATTAAGAAGCTAGGAGAAATGTATAATGGGATGGTGCAGAGGTTTTCTATATTTTCTAATCCGAAAAGTGTTAATCCTTAGGCAACTAAGAAAAATGCAACCTCAGCAACCTGGATATAGTAATTCACGTGTATACCTGGAGCTTCTTGCTGATCTACCATGGCAAAAGGCCAGTGAGGAGTGCGAACTGGATCTGAGAGCTGCTAGGGAGCGTCTTGACAGTGACCACTATGGTTTAGTCAAAGTTAAGCAGCGGATAATTGAATATCTAGCTGTTTGCAAGGTTGGTTGCATACCCTATTTTAATGTGTCAATTTGTTTTATGTTTGCTACGCCAACAAATCCGATCAGTGATGTATTTTTCCTCATTTCAATCTTCTGAATGTGCAGCTTAAACCAGATGCAAGGGGTCCAGTGTTGTGCTTTGTTGGCCCACCAGGTGTTGGAAAGACATCTTTGGCATCATCCATTGCTGCTGCCTTGGACAGAAAATTTATACCCAATTGAGGTCAATGGTCGGAATCTCTTAACCATGGGCCCCACTTATATAAATTAATCTCGGAGTAGCACTACAAGAAAAAGGGCCTTATCCGACTGATGGGCCGACCTTTACCGGCTGCCGGTTTTAACGACTGCCGGCAGGGTCCCTGTATAGAAAAGAAAAATAAAAAAACCTAACCTAATTCCCACTCTGACGCGACTCTTCCTCTCTCTCTCTCTTTGCCGCTCCCTCTCCGCTCGCTCTTCCTCTCTCTCCCTCTCGCGCGCGCTCCCTCTCTTTGCTTCTCCTTCTCCGTCTCCGGCCCTCTCCCTCTCCATCTCCCTCTCACTCTCTCTCTCTCTCTCTCTCTCTCTCTCTCTCTCTCTCTCTCTCTTTCCTCGGCCCTCTGCTGCATCATGTATCTCTCTCTCCGCTCGATCTACCACACATCAAGGAGCATTCTGCTGCAACATTAGGTATCTCCCTCCCTCTCTTTCTCTCTCTCTCTCTCTCTCTCTCTCTCTCTCTCTCTCTCCCCTTATCTATTCATATCAATTTGGGCATTTTTTGGCATTTTTTAATCCTTCAAGTAACATTGTGCAATGATTTGGAATTTTTGAGTTTCGAATCCCTAATTAGGGATTTGTAGTGTCGATTCCCTAATTGGGGATATTCTGATATTACAAATTAGGGATTTGGGGATTTTAGAATTTTGGGGATCTTGAGGATTTTTGAAATTGGAATTTCAGATGGTTTTGATAGCTGATTTGGTAGATTTGATGTTTATTTGTTCATATTTTGTTTATTTATAGGGTTTTGATGGCCGATTTGGAGGATTTGATGGTTATTTATTCATGTTTTCTTGATTTTTAGGGTTTTGACTGCCGATTTGGAGGTTTTAGTGTTAACTACAATATTCCCTGGTGGCCCTTTGATGATGGACTAACCAGTGTATCTAGTAGAGATAGGTTTTGGTATATACTTTCTTTTTCATTATCTTATTCTTTAATGGACGTTCCTCTCTTTTCACCAACAGTAATTTGGTGGCTAGCTTTCCATATACAGAAAAAGATCAGTGAGCTTACGCATCCTTCTAATTTGCATTTTGTATTTTTGGGAATGCCAATTACTTTGCTAAGAAATGATATAAATACACGAATCTAAAATTTCATGCCTTTTTTTGTAGGGTTGCAGAATGCTTTACAGCGGACTACCCCTATTCTAGGAAAGCAAATAGTAAGTATAAAGATCGGGAACCGTGGCTTTTGTCTGTCGAAATTATATAGCCAGGTAATTTTTACTAATGGTATCTGAGGAAATTTCTTTATGTTTTGACTCTACATGCAAATAAATTTGAATTCCATGCATTTGCAGACTATGAATAATTCATAAATTGTGGTAGTGAGGCACTACATTGATCAGATCAAACAATGCTAACCATCTGACCACAGATACAACTAGTGTTTAAAAGTGAATGATAAAAAAAACAGAGAAACAGTAGGTTTTTCTACAATTTGATTTTCATTTATTGAAGCATGGCACAGAGTCTTACAATTTGTTTTATGCTGGTAAGTGGGTTCAATCATGCATCAGTTGCTTTTCATCTCTTCTAGAACACCCATCGTTAGATACCTTAATAGGAACTGCTATCAATGGTAGAATTCATTTCCTTACAGGATCTTGAGATGGTTGAGTGATGAAGACGAGAAACTGAAAGCAACCAATAAGCAAAATACACATATTTTAACATTTCATTATCGAAGCTGAAAGGAGATTACCTTTCTGGCAGTTGCCATGTGACCTTGGTAATATTTTCTAGAGAAATTCCCATCTTTTTTTCTTTTCTTTTTTTCTATTTCTTTTTTTCTTCTTATGCAGATCTAGTTTGATTTGGGAATGGATTGAGAAAATACCATCATAGAAGAAGGAAAAAAAATGACGGGTTCTGTTATGTGCACCTCAGAAAAAAAATGACATAGTGATTTGGGCATTACAGCTGATTTATTGTTAAATGTTGGCCATTGGTTGAGACTTTTTAACCATCTGTTTGTAATTATTGAAAGTCTTCTAGTGGCTAGGATCACCTAACGTTGTGGTTTTCTGAGGTACGGCTAGAAGAATGGTCCAGATCTCATGCATGGCATCACATGTTTGGAGAAGTATTGCTGGACAACTAACTATGATGCAAGTGTCGAAACTGGTTCCTTTCTCAACTTGTTCAATGCAAAAGCTTGTTAAGTCTGAAACGAGCCCTGTTTTTTTTAGTGTTTGGTATGCTTCAGTATAGTCATATGCATTAGTTTTTAATTTCTCTATGATCCATTTGATATAGTCATATGCATTTAATTTATTTTTTCCAATGGACATTGCTCTTGTCATGTGGCATGTTATTAACATATACTCACGGAGATAGGAATTTCCTGAATAATTGGCCATTCAATAAACATTGTGATATGTAGTCATATGATTTGCTGACTTCCAATTGCAGGGAAAAAAAAACCCACCTGAATTGATTGAATTAGTTATCATGTTTATCTTATTATCCACATTTTTATTGTAACCTGATGTTATAGATGTGTGTGTGTGTATGATTGTAAGTGCCATTGATTTGACAGGGATTTTGGTGTCTTTCTTTGCAACCATTATTTATTAATGTTTTCACATACTAATACCTATTTGATTTGAGATTAGTGTATTTCTGTTTGGATGTATTATGCTTAATTAAAGTGAAACCAATAGTTTAGAGTAGAGGCTTAAAACAAACTGTTTCTCCATGTTTATTTTGCTCCTAGTCTGGTCACTCTTCATCTAGAGAGGAATTGCACTTGTAGCATTTACAATTATAAAAGGAGTTTCAGCTGTCCTTGTACAATTTACTTTAATTTTAGCTATATTCATGGGATGTTAACTATAAAAGGAAAGACTGAAGAGTCGGTGACTAGGATTTTCCAAATTTGGGATGTTTGTGTTAACTATAGGAAACACAACTTGATACTCACCATAAACACATTGAAACAAATTAGGTGACAAAGAGTTGCTATACATGTTGTCTTCTCATATATCTTTTTGATGATGCTTTTCTTCTTCTTCATGTATAATTTGTTAAATTTCATCTGTCAGTGCTTTTGTTAGACTTGCACTCTTGTTCACTTAGCTATCAGATGTCGACATTTATCTTGATGATAGAATCACTATAAGCATTTCATTTATGCATATTCTGAAGCTTCAAAGAGTGTTATGCAGATTTTATGGGAAATTGGAACATCTAGGTACACTAGTTCTGGAACCACATGGATAAAGGAGGGGACCTCCGCCTTTGAATCGTTGACCCATTATGCCAGAATCTCTTAAATGATTTATCTACTTGTTGCCTTCCTTTTAGTTTTGTTGTAGTATAGTCATTTTATTTTATAAGCATATGTCATTCAAGGTGACCTTTAAAGAGGATGCTTATGAAAGGGAAAACTTTCCGGCTACAAAATATCCTTACAGGCATTAGATATGTAATCTTTATATACATGGAGATGCACTTTACAGGAGCATTGCAAGTGTTTGATGGCGGTTTTCCTTTCCTTGACATTGTCTGATATATGATTTTGTCACTGGTTTCCTCTTCAATCTAAATGCAGTGATTTAAACATGTCCATCTAATAAATGCAGGATATCAACTGAACTTGCTGCCTTGTCTAGTCAGCAACATGGTGCCTCGTTTCAAAACCAAAGCAGCAATGGTAATTTGTTCTAGCAAAATCTAGGCATATCCAATGATCTCTCAAGTGATCCCAACCAACATTCACACAGGTGGTTACTACTTGGTTTAATTAAATAAATCTTCAAGTATAGGACTAGCCCACCTTTTGATGGCTATCTATTAGTTCTTTCGAGTAGTATATCATGATACACGTAGATGCTAAGATTCTTTCATTCCTTGAACAATACTCATTCACACTCAAATATTTTTATCTCCTGCCAGCGAACATGCAGCTACTCTGAGAACTCAAACACTGCCTACAACTATGTGGACCAAACTTTTCATTAGATCCAACCCATTCACAAGCTACACATACTCTTATTTAGGCTCGTACCCAGAAATCATGATGGTCAAATACTTAGGCAAGCCACGGTAAGCTGCGCTATGGGAAACAATTGATAAAGAATGCTCACCATTGGCTTTGTGAAGGGGCCACAGTGCTGTATATATCTCATTCAGTCCATTCATCTAACTTGACTCATTAGGATGAAAGCATTCCCCAAAACCCCATGCTATTCCAAAACTGAAAAAAGATAACACCATGTAGATTTCTTAGGCCTGATTTAACTGAAAAAAAAAATGTCAATTTATAAAATGTTCACAAAAGTTTTCTAATCGGTCAACTTATTTCAAGCCAGGATGCTTTAGGCTCCTGACGCTATGTTATATCCAGAGGGAAGCTATCTGCTGATGCTGTTTTTGGGTTATTTTTGTAGTTTTGTGTTTTCTTTTTTGGTGGTAAGGCTTGCCCCTTTTTCTGTTTGTCTGATTTTGCTTTTATGTATTTGCTTCGTGATATTTGCTTTATGATTTCATATTGTCCTTCCATGATTTCATAATTGCTTTATGATTTCACATACATGGGCCCTTTTATTGGGTCCCTCGGGATAAAAAAAAATGAATTGGGTTTCATGATGCTTGGCTACAGTCATCTTGACAAGCTTGCTAAATAGTCAATGCATTTGAAATGTTGTGATTTTTTATTTTTTATTTTTTTATTTTTTGTATAACACCGGTTTTATCCATTGCTGTTTCGTGCATGTAATTCTACTTGTAATGTGCCAGGTTGAAAAACAACAAGGTTTCTTGATGCTTGGTTTATTAGATTATTGCATGTAATTCTACTTGTAATGTGCCAGGTTGAAAAACAACGAGGTTTCTTGATGCTTGGTTTATTCGATTATTGCATTCTGAGTGCCAGATATTCAATGCATTGCAATCAATTTTGCTTCATGCATGTATCTATGTTATCAATGTCTGTTATGCAAACCTGTCTCTCTCTCTCTCTCATCTTTGTTATTTTCTTCTTCAAATGATTGGATTTTGTGGTGTTTTGTCCATGTGGTTTCTGACTATTTGATGCATTTGAAGTGCTGATTAATTTTTATAATATAAAACATCAGTTTTAAACATCACCATTCTATCGCATGTGTAATTCCACTTGTCTTGAGAAAAAGAAGGCTTTGTTGTGCCGGGTTATTAGATTGTTGTATTTGAGTATGAGATTGTAATTCAATTCATTTTGATTAGTTTGACTTTATACAGCGATCTATGTTTATCTATGGTTGGTTATTCAACTCATATATTTCCTTTTTCCTTTCCATTTCATGCTTCCTTTGTTATCCTTGTTTCTCTGGCATGTGTGATAGTATATGTTGCCTGGGGACGTTCATTCATGTACAACCTGATTTTTGCTGTTGGTTGCTTCCCTTCCTCTACTATATGATGGTATTGGTTGCTCTGCTCTCTCCATTAAGCTGCTTTGGTTTGTACTTGAAAAGCAAGCTGCTTTTAATTTTGAAATAGATGATTTGTTTGGATGCATAGTTGATTGCAATAATTTTATGTTATTACAAAAATTTTGATTGAAGTGAATATTCACATTCATTTCTTGTGTGTGGAAAGCATTGGTTATATGGATGTTCAGTTGAACATAATTACAAATAATTCAATCTGTTTGGTCATCCATGTAGTCGAAAATTGCAGTGAGTCTACTATAAATTGCAATAATTGCATTCTTTATCTGCTTTGCTGGTTAGAATCTGCTCCTCCCAACTGTTCCTATTGCATGCCATTCTGGCCGCATGCCATACGTGTGTTGCTTTATTTGGAGGGAGCTGCATGTTAGTGTTCATCTTATTTATCCACTACAATTGCAATTCCAGCTGGAGATTCATGTTTGGATAGTGAGGGCTTCATTGCAGAGATTTATATCATGGCCCCACTTGTTTCTTCGTGGATTTTATTACTAAAGAGGTCTTTGTGGGATGCAGGTTATAACATCCGTATCAAACTGGTTTGTGGGTATATTCGACTTCTTTGTGGATTTTATTACTAAAGAGAAGGTCTCAAGTCCAACTGGTTGGACCACAAGTAATCTGTACTTTAAATTATTGTTGGGCTGTTGCACTCAGTAAGTTATGTGTTCAATCAGGGTCAGGTTCATGGTGCGAGCAAGAAAATGAAGCTAGACCTTCTCAAGCAGTATAATCAGATTTTGTTACTTCTGCTTGTATCTTCCTTGAATTAGTTCCCCCCCTCACACTTGTCTTTTAATGTCTTTTAATATCTGGTTAAAAGACAACCAGCTTGGCTTTTAAGACTCTAAAACTGATTTTCTGAACCCCATTCAGAAGGCTATGCATTCACAGTAGCTACGGTCGTACTGTGTGCTAGTCATATTTAGCTACGGTTTTTATCCGTAGCTTTTGACCATTTTTCAACAAAAACTGACGATTTAGCGGCGTCCAGCACAACTGTCAGTAAAGGTCCTGGCCGTCGGTAAAGCCTTTACCGACTGAGGCTTTACCGGCTGTTAGCTAACCGCAGGCAAAGGATTTACGGCGGTTTTATTGGCCTTGCCGGCGGTTTTGACCGCCGGTAAAGTCCAATTTTCTTGTAGTGTAGCCTGTTCATGTCCTCGGTTTGCAGATCATATACTCATCTCCTTCTTTATAAGAAGGTTAGAAGAGTTCGAAATGGTTTTACCATTGGGGAGTAGCTCAGGAACATGGAGTTGATAGACTGCTTTTCCTCTAAATTAGTAAATTTATTTTAGTTTATTTTTTTCCATTTAAAGTGGTACTTGGAATGCGCAACTTGTCATTTCAGGTACGGAAAGCGTAAAAGAACTGATCATCCATCTATTCAGGTTATGTTTTCCCTGCCATCCTAAACTCTTAGCAAGTACAAATAAAATTGTTGCATTTCCATTTCAGCCAAACATTCAATTTGGGGTACTTCCAATAGCTGGCTAAACCACCTGATAATTTAGAATAAGATATTCAAACTATGTGGTTACACCCAAAAGGTTTTCTTCATGTTTGTATTCCATATTTGGATTTCATGCATATAGATGTAATAATGCTTTTTTAGTATCTTCCAGGTATTGACCTTAGTTGTTTTTCTTTCTTTATTTTAACACACGCACTCATATCCTGTGCAGCTAAAGTGAGATGGAGTCGACTGTGGCAGACATGAATTAAGGATTTTCAACTGGGACTCTTGATGCATGAATGATTTGTGGAGTGAAGGGAGCTGATGGATTCTAGAGGATGGCCAACAAGGGTATGCACATGCCACTCCAAATTGCTGACTTCACCACTTCATATTACACTACAAGAAAGTGGGCCATTACCGACTCTTTTTTTCGCCGATGACTAATACGAACTGCGGGCAAAGGTAAGAATCGTTGGGCTTCGTGTGGCTGTTGACGATAGGAGGAGCCACCGAAAGCGTGGTGTTAGGGAACTCTTTGCGCTGATTAAAAGCAACCGCTAGAAAAAGCTAAAAGAAACAAGCGTTTTTCTCATGTCATCTCTCTTCCAGTGCCCTCCATCCCCATTCCCTCTCTCTCTCTCTCACTCCTAGCGCCCTCCGCCTCCATTCTCTCTCTCTCTCTCTCTCTCTCTCTCTCTCTCTCTCAGCACCCTCTTCCCCTAGTACCTTTCCCTCCCTCCCTCTCTCTCTCTCTCTACAACTTGGAGCAGATCTAGTTTTGATTTCCTTTAGCCTTTCCCCCTTCACTCGTTTTTAGGGTTTTGAATATGGCTTGGAGCAAATCTAGTTGAGGTCGAAGCATTTGGTGGAGGGTTTCTTGTAGAAATTGCATTTTGTGAGAAGTCCTGTTTTTTGATTTTTTAGGCGTTTGGAGTTATAGATCTGATTGGCATTAAAGTGCAAATTCCAGACGTGCTGAAGAAAGGGGAAGAGGAGTCCGATTTCTAGACGTGCAGGGGCCTAATTTTATCATGTGAGGTGGGTTTTTTCAAAGGGATTTTGAAGATTCTCGAGAAGGACGAGCAAAATTCTATGGGGTGGGACTGGAAGAGATTTTTAAGATATTTTTTGAAGTGAGTTTTGATCCTTGCAAGGAAGCTACTTCGTTCTTCTGATGATGTGTAATCCTCATAATAACTCTGTGATAGGCACTGGATTCTCATTTTCAGTTTTTAATTTTTAATTATTTTTTTTCCAGTTCCTTATCCTAGAACTAAAATGCAGATGAACTGTTTGATCCTTGGCCCCAAGATATACAGCATACTCATTTTCAGTTTGTGTAATGTTCTGTTATCTAGACCATTTGTCAGCTGGGCCCCACTTTGGAAGGACCATTGCTTGAAAAATTCCCCTGGATAGGACCATCCTAAGTTCAATAATTTGGCCTGCAAAGTGACAGTTTAGAAGTGAAATGCGGCAATGGTCCACATTTGGCTTTCAATCTGGGAGGGTTGGGAAGTGTGGTCCATCCACAGCAGGTCACATACCCAAGAATATATAAAGCATGCTTGAGTCTTCAAGTTAAGCTTCCTTTATTTCAGGTATCGTCAGATTTCAGGGAGTGGGGCCTAGGACTGGATATGAGCTCAAGTTTTTTGCTGATTTATTTGGGCTTATCAGGCCAAAATCTCTTTGAAATTCGTGTGTGTGTGTGTGTGTGTGTGTGTGTGTGTGACCATCAATGTAGAGATTTAGTTAAGTGTGTGGTCTCTTTACCTTTATTTCCTGAAACCTTGGCTGAGGAGAAGTCTTGTGCTCAACTATGGCTATTATGATTGGATCTACTCATTTCTGGTTTTTCCTATGTAACAGGGGACTTCACTTCTTTATATTTTACTGCGTCGATGCTTGTCCATTTCTGTGCACCCAACAATCCTGTATGTGGCTCATATAAAGATGATTTTTTTTTCTTTCTAATTGTTTAGCACATTTCATTTTGGTTAACTTGTCATTTGAAGCTTACAGTTCAAGTTCTGTGATATTCTTACATTTGCAACTTCTTTTACTTTGACTTCTTTATTACTTACATATGCAATTTCTTGTTTTCATTTTTTTGATAAGTATTATTGTTTAACACATTTTTTTGAATCATCTTCTCCACTAAACTTTCCTTTAATTGAGTACTAATCCCCACCAAACTTTCCTTTATGTTCCTATCTTAGGCTAAAAGAAAAGTATGGCCAATTGAGAAGCTGAGGAAGTTTGAGGTCCCCAAAGCTCCAAAATATATTTTCCTATCATTTGTCTACTGTGACATGCACCAATACACTGCCAACACTCTTATGTAACCTCTCTTGCTGC
The DNA here is from genome assembly GCF_029962835.1 of Magnolia sinica. Lineage (NCBI taxonomy): Eukaryota > Viridiplantae > Streptophyta > Magnoliopsida > Magnoliales > Magnoliaceae > Magnolia > Magnolia sinica. The sequence goes on from NC_080580.1 coordinate 32,003,545, forward strand.
AGTAGAAAAAAAAAATGTAATTTCTATCTCAAAATCCTCAAGCAAATTTCATTTATTTTTTGTGTTAGTTTCATTTGATAGCATACGAAAGACACGTCTCTTCAATTTATACATTTTCTTGTGGAAGGTCTTTTCTTGTTTGACAGGGAACTTTATTAACACAAAGATCTCTAAAAACATGTTTTCCCAATCTGAGCTACAATCAAATTGTAGGACACTTTTTTTTGCCCTTATGTTTGTCATCCCCTGCTCAATTAAGTGTTTTTTTGGATTAGAAGACTCACCAAATTCTAGTTATAAATGCAGTTGGAAAGAGACTACAAGTGTGTGTATTCACCTTTAAATAAAAAAATAAATAAATTCTGAAATGGTTTTCATTCATTTTCTCACAAATCCTCTAAAGAGTAGGCAAAATAGATAAAAGACCCATTTCAGATTTATTTATTTTTTTCTTTCTTTTTGAAACGAATGGTCTTTTTTTTGGGTGAGAAGGAAACTTGTTGGTCTTTTCTGTTATGCATCAGCTCAAACAAAATTGCATTTACTTGATAAATTAGTCTGGGTATCAACCTTGCCACTGCAGATGTTATCATTCTCTATGAAAGTGATTGGTGTACATTTTCCATTCTGCTTTGCTAGTAGCATTTTAAATTGGTATTTTTTACTGTTTGGCTTCATCTCTCTTATGTATATGCCAGTTTTTCCAGGTTGAGAGAAAAATCAATTTGGTTTATGATGGTGGAAGGAAGTGTAGGCTAATGGGTCTAATTTCTCACACTATTTTTAATGGTGGATGCCATGCTCTTGGGTATATATGGCTTTCATTGATCTACTTTTTTGTAGAAAAATAATGCTGCCTAGATGCCTAGCGGTGTTGATAGCAATCAGGTTGTAGACCTTTATCCTATATATGCATTGACAGATGCAGGTGAAAAGTTTGGAGCTCTATTATGAGCATCATTTCTTTGATTTCTATTTTCTTTCTAGACTTTTCATGGTGCTTGTGTTATTATTGTCAGGGCTCAAAGGAGAATATATATTCCTTACAACAAAAAAACAAGGAAACTTGCAAAAGCTATGCCAAGAAAATATGGTAACATTCATAGATTTGTTGTAGAAAAACTCAACTTCGCCCAATCAAGTCGACCTGATCATATACCATCAGCCATAGCCGACCAATGGGGCTAACCTTTGCCCGTAGCCAGTTTTAAGGGCTGCTGGAAAAGGCTGTTTTACAAGGTTGGGCATGAGGCCCACCATTTGTGTGGCATCTAATTAACCAATCCAATAGGATTGCTCTATCATGAAATTAAACATTTGTGTAACATCTATGTAGTCTCTGCTTTCTATATAAACTGTAACAGAATCTGAACCAAAGTGAGAAAACAACCTTCTCTCTCTCTCTCACATCTTTTACATACTTTACATACTTGTACAATGAGAGTATCAAACAGTTTACATGTTTGAGGGAGGTCGTTTAAATCCTTAGGAGTTTTTTTGCTATGGTCCCTTCCTATGAACACTGCTGATATTCAAATAAAGCTAAAGAGATTGGAGCAGTTCTATAGTGGCAACAAAATGAGGTGTGTTTGCTGGCATAGTTAAAATTGGCTCTCAAAATCCGCATTGTGTGTTTTAAGGGCCTGTTTGGTTTATCCATGGCTTTATACATTTTCTTACACTTTGTATTCTAGTTTCTAAGGGCCTGTTTGGTTGCCACTTAAAGATGTGTTTATCTCATTTTATTCAATCGTGATTATGTATTAGAGATCTTATTCAATTGTAATTATGTATTAGAGATAAATTCTTTTGGTAGGGATTAAAAATAAAACCAACAACTTATAACTGTGGTCTCTAATACATAATTAAAAATAAAACCACAATCATGTAAATGGTCTTCGGACTTGCTCCAATGGCTAATGTTGTAGCTTCTTTCCGTTGTTTCCAATTTGTGTTCTTCTATGAAAAATTGGCAATTCTATGCCCTATAGCCTATGGACCTTCAAATCCTATGGTTAAGGAATTCCACTCCCACCATGGAATATTACATGGAACTTTGTTGATAATTTTTACATCTTGTATCAGTTTCAGGTGTCAACCTTGTTAACCTTAAATCAGAGGCCTAGATCTTCCATTCGTTTAGTCATGGGCCTGGCAGAGATCCTGCCTACTTTGATCTCATTGGAAGTAAGTCATAGTTCAAGGCCTTCGTCAAGATCCTAAACATTGGTTCGACCTTTGATGATCTAGGACTGACCCACATCCTTAGATAGCCTGGTGCAGTTGCTCCATGGAAAAGATAGACGGCAAAGGACTTGTTCCTGGGGAGAACTATGGTCCCCTGCCTTGGCTTGGCAATGGGTCTGGTTCATGTTCATGCTAACTGGCAATGGCTCGGCTTGGCTTTGGTGTAGAAAGTTCCGTGTGCTAACAAGGAAGCCCGTGTCTTGGTTGCAGTCTGTCCTCTATTTATTTATGTCTTTATTATTTATGAAATGTTTATTTTATGACCTGATTGCAATTTAAAAAAATATATTTTTTTGAATGGTGAAAATTTCAAATATATTGCCTAATCCACAAAACAACTAGTTGTTTTCCAAGTCCAACATCCATATGAATTTTCTTTAGCATTTCCTTGACTAATATGGCTCCAAAAATATTCCTTATTGCAATATGTACCAGATTGTTATTTGGACTCCTGGCTGAGCACTGGATGTTTAATTCATGCAGTGTCTTGTCGAGTACAATGTAGCATTAGCATCAATCTGCTTCATAAAGAATGGAAATGCTTCCTTAACTCTTGCTAATATGAAAATGCCATGTTTTCCTTTGTTTCTGATGTTATGGGATGAAATAGTCTAGTATGTTTCCCCAATAAATTCAATTTATATTGTTTTCAATTGGCATCTGTCTACCTAGTATCATTAGTAGTCAGGTGGTCTGGGATCTGGCATTTAAAAGAGATCTTGCAGATGATGAATTTGATGAAATGCACTAACAGTCTACAAAATGCTCCTCTGATTAAGGTAGCCACTTTCACCCACCATACACATTTCTAGGTGGTATTACCTAATCTCTTTTTGAAATAACTTGTGTTTTTTGGTCACTTTGCTTCAATTGTTGGTGTGAAGTAGCTCAGATCCTTCTTTCCAAATGGTGAATTACTTTTTGCTGGGCCTTCAGACTATAGTTATTCTAAATGCCTTTTGCATTATTGCATTTGCGGCAACTTTTCTGTTCCTTTTGTTTCAATGAATTTTACTTGGTTTGTTCTTTGCCTTCAGGTATTGTGGACGGAGTCAGCCACACAGTCCCAATCTATGAAGGTTATGCTCATAGCTCTCAGAGAAACATAATGAATCACCATCATCAACATCATCTAAAGCTATCTATCTATCTATCTATCTTATTCTAAAAAATATCCCTGCTAATGCGGACTGTAAACTGAATATTTGTGATTTTGGGCTTGCATGTGTATCATTCAATGATGCTCCATCAGCTATTTTCTGGATTGTATGTTGCTCTTCCGTGTTGTGTTTGATGCCTGTTATTTGCAGCTTCTGACCATGATTAATATCTGGCCTTTTGGATTTTATTGTGATCGGCTTTTATTTCTCTTATAATGTTATGTACTTGATTGTCTGTTTGATTATGATGCCATGTTTGTTATGCACTTGTGCTCATGATCCCATGTCTTATACATGTATTTATTTGCAGGATTATGTAGCAACCAGATGGTATCATGCTCTTTACAGGAGCATTGAAAGTGTTTGATGGTGGTTTTCCTTTCCTCGACATTGTCTGATATATGATTTTGTCATTGGTTTCCTCTTCAATCTAAATGCAGTGATTTAAACATGTCCATCTAATAAATGTAGGATATCAACTGAACTTGCTGCCTTGTCTAGTCAGCAACATGGTGCCTTGTTTCAAAACCAAAGCAACAACAATAATTTGTTCCAGCAAAATCTAGGCATATCCAATGATCTCTCAAGTGATCCCAACCAACATTCACACAGGTGGTTACTACTTGGTTTAAGTAAATAAATCTTCAAGTATAGGACTAGCCCCCCTTTTGATGGCTATCTATTAGTTCTTTCGAGTAGTATATCATGATACACGTAGATGCTAAGATTCTTTCATTCCTTTAGTTTTATCCATGTTTTAATCAAATCTATAATGTGATGGTTCTTCTATTGGTACGTGTGGCCCATTTGTCATTTCTTTATAAATTTTAGCATATTATCCTTCATGGGAAGTGAGAAATTGGAGGATAGTCCCAATGCATTAGAATTTAAAATGGTAGTTAGTATCTTGATGTACCCATTTCGTACATGGGGGGCTCATTATCGTTGATCCACAATATTGATCTTGTGGGAACCATTGCAGATTGAGGATGAGCCATGCTCTTCTAGATTGAGAGACTGTAACCATTTTTGGGCATGGTCCATTGACAGTGAGTAATAGTGTATTACATTGTGTTTTTGGATTTTCGGTAATTGGCATTTTTTTATACGAGGTTTGCCATCTCATGCACAATATGAAAGGTGGATGTTGATGCAGCAGCAGTTAAAATAGTCATGGCTGGAGCTGGGTGTGAAAATGGTAGTAAAGTGGAACAAGTAAGAAATGGCCTTCATATTGTTATATTTAACATTGTTGCTTTGTGGAATAAAACTGCAAATCCCATATAAAAGAGAGGATATGTGGCTATTAGAGTCTTTTTTCTTCACTTTGAAACTGGACTTTATGGAGGATGCGTTTTCTTAGGTTTGAGACATGTCTTACCATTTCTTTACTTTGTTATTATTGAGATTAATGCCCCTAAAATTGATTTATCAGATTTTATTATGCCTTTCTTTTAATAAAAGATGTTTGAGATCCTATCTTGATCTCTGTAAGTTTATTTGCTGATTTGTTGTTTATTGAGATCCTATCTTCCTTCCTTTCTTTCTTTCTTCTTCTTACTTGGTTTCTTTCTTCTTCTTTTTATTTATTTATTTATTTATTTATTTTTATTAGCTGAGTGCAGATGATGTCCATTGTTAATGGTCAATCTATGCATTAGTGGCTAGTTGAATCCACAACCCTTCACAACTCTCATAACTGGTCTTTTTGTTGGTGCGCAAGTAATCACAAAGTGTGAAGGTAAGCAGGAACTGATTTGAGCAAGGGAATGGAGAAGCTTCAGCTTCAAAATGTTATCAAGTATGAACAGCTAGGAGGCAGGAACAGGAGCACAAATCAAAAACACAATTCAAAGTGACAGTAGCACCTGGGTAGAAAATTTTGCAGCCGAGGTTGTGCAGTTCTTATGATGTTGTGTTTTTTTTTTTTTTTTGTCCAGCATGAGCATGCATATCTGACATCTTTTATTATTGTTTTTTTTTTTTCTTTTAACCTTCATCATCATCATCATCTAAGCCTTATAGTAGGCAGTCGTCTAAGTCCAGAATGGTTCTTGTAAATTCTATTCCTAAACCACTCGAAGCTTGGCTCACATTCAGCTGGTTCCAAGGATTCCAATCTATGTGCGGGCACTGTAAAGGAATAACAATTCTTCCACTGTCTCTCTCTGTCTTTGTTACCATTGCCAATTTAATACCTGACTCAGGCAAGTCACGACTCAACTCAAGACCGAAGGAATCGATCCAAGTTGCTGAGTCTAAAAAACATGGATGGGGCTGATTTTTGCACAAGGTGATCCTCATGGTGGCAGGGCATGGGCAAGCCAGGCCCACTTTCACCCCATCTTTAACCAGTCAGTATCTGCAAATAGCTCGTGTGGGTGTAACAAATTCCTCTAGAATACCGTTTACTGGAATTGATATTTCCAAAGAAGGGGATTTTTTGGAGTTATTGTTGTACATGCTTATGTCAAAGGCTCGATTTTGAGCCACAAAACCGTTTACTGGAATTGATATTTCCAAAGGAGGGGATTTCTCCTGCCCCTTCTGCTACGTCCATTTACAACTTCTTAGGTACAGATGATTCATTCTTTTTGCAATATAGCATTTCTTGCAAACTTGATTCACTTTACATTCCCTTTATGAAACTACTGATTCACTTCACATTCCGTTCTTGTATTCGAAAGTAGAAAATGCATGACAGAACTTTTTCTCTGCATATCATTGTAAAAATCTGTAATAATTTAAAATTGTTCTCATTTAGCACTTATTATGTGGATATATTGTAGAGAAAGACATCTAACAGATGTTTAACTTCATGGAGTGATGAAGTCTCATGGTTATGTTTTCCTTTTATGTCCACTTACATAGACATACACAACTGATTGTTTGTCAAAATAACTCGAAGTATACTCCAGGTTCGTATGTGGTCTCTTACATTTATAGTTTGCTGAATTCCCAGTTATGCACATAATTTCAGTGGAATGCAGGGTTTTATCTTGTAGGGAGAGCAGGTTTTTAGATCTGATCCCTTATCCTAGACGGAATACTCAGCTGAGCCAACATGCGCATGAAGGGATCCATTGATACACTTTCTACTTTCCATCATCCAAATTTGAAGTCTCTAGATATAATAGTAAATTTCTGACAGTGAGTAAGATTGTCTTGTGATCTTTATTTTGTGGCCTATGAAATATATGTTGAACCTAGTAGATCTTCAACAACATAGGGAAGACAAAAACCTTTAAACTAATGGAGTTTCAATGGTCCCATAGTCTCTCTAAATCAACAGTCTTATATGTAGAGATAAAGGCAGGCAGTTAGTTTTAAAATTATGATTTAAATATCTTGATACTACAATCAAGAATTAAATGAGTTTGTGACAAAGAATTTAAGCATGGATGGCATTGACTTGAATATATTAGATTTATTTTTTGTGCAGTTAGGAAAATCTTTTTCCTTGGGCGACCCAAATGCCAAGATTAGTGTCCTCCATGCAGCCCTGTCTTTTGAAGCCCCCAAATTATTTAAATCTTGTTATGTGCAAAACAACATAAACCCGTTGTAATCTCCCTTTGTGCAGGTTCTGGACTGTGGTGAGAAGATTGAGCTTTTGGTAGACAAAACAGAGAACCTCCGCTCACAGGTGGTGAACCTCAATATCATTGAGGGCTTGAACCTGTTGAAGGACTCCGAAATACTGGTGCTGATGCCTTTTACTGTTACACAGCTCACCAAAGATCGACAGAAGAAACGAGTCCCTTAGAAACAATGGCAATCATTAGCAACAAGGAGATCATTGACATTAACCAAGGTATATTAGCTGCTTAGAATGGTGTTAAAAAAAAAAAAAAAAACTAGGATGCATGTGGGTCACCTTTTCTTCTTTTTTTTTTTTGACAAGAAAGATTTTCTCTATTGCTACGGATTGTTGGTGGCTATGATTACAATAGCTACGGGTTTAATCCGTAGCAAGATTTTAACGGGCTACCAATGGCTACGGTCGCACTGTGGGCTATTCACATTTAGCTACGGATTTTATTCGTAGCTTTGGACCAATTTTCTGGTAGTGTAGCAAAAAACTGAAGATTTAGCGGCGTCCAGCACAATTATTAGTAAAGGTGCTGATCGCCGATAAAGCCTTTACCGACTGAGGCTTTACCGGCTGCTGCGGGCAAAGGATTTAGTGGCGGTTTTTTAGGCCTTTGCCGACGGTTTTAACCGCCGGTAAAGGCCAGTTTTCTTGTAGTGAATTACTTCACATGAGTACACGTGTGTGCCTCACTTTGCCCCATCTATTCATTGACTCCCGTCTTGGTATGAAGCTGCTTTACACACACACACACTGGCATTTAATGACAAAAAAATTCTCTTAAGTACAATACAAGTTCTCATTAATTAATGCTAATTAATGTTAAGAGAGGGCGTTTGCTCCACGGTGGTAGCTGAGCTCTTTTGGAAATAATCCCCAGCTTGGGTGGGCCCTGCTTTGGTGTTAATGTAAAAATCCACCCTGACCATCAACTGTGTCACCCCATATTAGACCTAGGAACCGAAAATCAATTCCATCCATGGTTAAAGTAGACTACACAATTGGAAATAATGTGCAAAAATAAGCTCACCTTACAAAATGATTCCTTTGATGAGGTGCTCTTAAATGAAGTATGGCTGTGATTTTTGAGTTCTACACGTAACCTTTGGTATGGCATTGAATGATTGGAGTGGATTGCACTTACTCATAACCGTGGGTCCTGTAAAAATCAAAGGTAGACGTCTCCCCCTCTACTGTTTCATTGGTGTGGCGTACCTGGATCAAAAGTCAGTATGATATTTTGTCTTGAGAAGTAGAATGACCTGCCACATTTGATGGTCGCAGTGGATCTCACATGCGCATCACAACATCACTGATGGGCCAATAAAAATAAGGTTAGGCGTCCTCTTCTGCCGTTAAACTTCTTGGGCTCCGTTACAAGAAAAAAGGGTCATGTTAGCCAAGACAAAAAAAAATGAGGATTAAGTGCAGCCCCTTCCTCATGCAGCACAGTTCGTCGCTGGTCATGCGGCCCACCTTGATGTAGGTATTATATATCCACGCTGTTCATTGGTTTTTTCAGCTCATTTTAGAACACTAATAATAAAAAATGAAGCAGTTAGAAATCTAAGTGGTCCACATCATAGGAAATAGTGGATATTGAATTCTTGCCATTAAAAATTTCCTAGGGCCATCGTAATTTTTACTTGGCACCCAACTTATTGAAAAGGTCACAATGACCTTGACAAAATAAAATAAAAATAAAAAACAAATTTCAGCTTGATCCAAAACTTTTGGACCACAAAAAATTTAATGCCCACTAAGCACAGTTTCTGTAGTGTGGTTCACCTGAGAATTTTATCTGCTTCATTTTTAGAATCATGTCCTATCATGAGCTGAAAATATGGATGCAGGGCATGGATATACAATACGTATATCAAGGTAAGCCCAAGGTCAGGATGCACAGTAATGCTTGAGAACCAGTTGTGCCTAATTTATATATATTTTTGAAAAACGCACCTTCCCTTGGAATCGGAAGAAGTTTAACAGGGTGAGATAAAGATAACCTTGATTTTTGATATGGCCCACCGTGTCATGTATGTAAAATCCATTCCCACCATCAGATGTGCAATCTCATTGCAAGTCTAGAGCCAAAATATAAGGCATACTTGTAATTCAGGTGAGCCACACCAATATAACAGTTGAAGTAGAGATGTCCACCTTTGATTTTTACCGGACCCTTGTGTGAAATCCACTCCAACCATCAGATGGGAAAGAAAAGGCTAGGTGACAGACCCAAAAATAAGATCGACACGTGATTCAAATGGGCCTCATCAAACGAACCATTTTGGAGGGTGAGATTTTTCAGCACGCTGTTTCCAATTGTGCGGTCCACCTGAACCACCAGTGGGGTTGATTTTCAGTCCCTAAGTCTAATATGGGGTGACACACGTGATGGTCGGGTGTATTTTACTATAGCACCACAATGGGGCCCACCCAAGCCAATGACCATTTTGAAACGTGTTTCAAAGGTAACGTGAAGCAAAGTCCTACCTTTCTCTCAACATTAATTAGTATTAATTAATTTGAACCAGTTGGACAGTCCAACTAGTGTGTGAGCATTTCTCATCTACATGAACCATGGATGGAATTGATTTTGGATTCCTATGTCTAACATGGGGTGACATAGGTGATTGTCAGAGTGGATTTTTACATTAACACCAAAGCGGCCCCACCCAAGCTAGGAATTATTTTCAAAAGACCTCACAAAAAGCAACCGTGGAGCAAACACCCTCTCTTAACATTAATTAGCATTAATTAATGAGAACTTGTACCTAAGAGAAATTTTTTTCTCATTAAATGCCAGCTAGTTGGACCAAAAGGCAATGTCCAACTAGTTGTGTGTGAGCATCTCTCTCTCTCTCTCTCTCTCTCTCTCCCTATATATATATATATATAAAATATTATATATTATTATTATTATTATTATTATTATCTTGCAGCCTATGATCTATGGTAGGGGACCAACTCCTGCTGGCATGTCAATGGTGCCTATGCTATTGCTATGCTATTGCCCGTTGGACGGCTTGGATATATCCTGTAAGTACAAATCATTAACATACTGCTAATTATGTTTTTTTATTTTTATTTATTTTTTTAAAATTTTTTTATTTTATGCCTCCGGTGAATCATGACTCACAAGGCTGGTCAGTTTGCCTTTTCCATTTCACATGTCAAACTTTTACCAGATTTGAACCATTAATTAAGCAGGTCATAGTGGATTGTTGCTCCATAGCTCAATAATCCTATGCGGACAGTGTTCTTTTCTTTTTCTTTTTTTCCTCATTTGCATGTTAATCGTGGACGTTTATTTTTCATGTCACGGTGCCTATTTATAGGCTGCTGCTCTGATGGTTTAAATAGTCCAGGCAGGTTGATTTTTGAGCTATGGACCCTCTATGGTATGGCCTCCCTGATGTGATTTTTGAGCTAATGGACCCTCCATGATAGGGTCTCCCTGATGGTCTACATCGTGTCAACTGAATTGTGCATCCAAACACACTAATTACTATCACTTTGATGATTAATCTTTCAAAGAAAGAAGAAAAAACATCTATATGACTAAACTGCTTTTAGATTTCCCACTCATGACAGTGCCGAAATGTGCACAATAGTCAATTCTGACCCAGGAAAGCTGCAAAATATCCATGATTGCAAGAACTCGTCTATTTGCAATTTCCCTTATTTATTTATTTATTTATTTATTTTATTTTAAATTTTAAATTTATTTATAATGTTGAGGCCCTGTTTGGTTGCTACTTAAATTTGACTTTATCTCATGTTAGCTAACAATAATTATGTATTAAAGGTTTTGATAGGGATTAAAAATAATCATGATAACCCATGATTCATGTGAGGGTGTGTTTGATTGCACTAAATATCATGAAATTTCATGACATTTCACAGTTACGCAGTCTTATCTGGTACGGAGTATCTTGAACTTTTGTGATATTTGGTGCAACCAAACACAGCCAAAACTATGATATCTAATACATGCTGTTGACTAAAATGAGATGAAATCATTTTAAAGTGGCGACCAAACAGGGAATTCTGGGCACAGTTGACGACGTTGAGGGACAGAAGTAGGACAACTTCAAACTTTGCAAGCTGATTCATTCTCTCCTGGCTCATATTACTTCACAGGCAACAGCCTGGAGCTGCACTACCGGCACCACCACCACAGCATAGAGGTGGTAAAAGGAGCAGCGGATCCAGCAAGGGACGGCAAAGCAATGACAATGGCCGTGGTCGCCGGTATCATCCATATTGATTTATCTTTGATGACCCAGCACCTGCCAGATTTCAGGTAGCACATCTGTCTTCCGTAACGTGCCCATACTTTGGTTTTGTTGAAGGTTTTGGATAAAGCCAGCAATTGATCTTATTAAAAAATATATATCAGATAACCAATAATTTCACAACTCTGAAAAGTAGAATGCTGAATGGGTGTATTCTCTACTACACATTGTGCCTTTCTTCTCCCTTCAAGTACAGAGTTTCAGTTGCATCTGGAATCATGAAATTTGATCAAACTAAACATTATTTTTGACAGCAAAACTCTACCAGAAGAATTACTTTCATTTGAGAAAATCACCCATTTGAGTGACTAACTCAGATGTTGCTGCTGAAATTTAACTACCAGATGAATTACTTTCATTTGAGAAAAGACACCCATTTGAGCGACTAACTCATGAGTGGGCTTCATTTAATAAAATAAAATAGAATAAAATAAAAAGCTATTCACAAGGTAGTGCATCTGCTGTAGTCCAAATCCATGTTGGTTAATTCTCCTCAACTATCAATTATTTATTTATTTATTGTACACATTTGGCCTAGCTGATGATAGTACCAGCCTGATTTGTAGGTAATGACAGTGGTCCCCGCCTGATGAGTGGCATGGATCTTGTTTGGATGTGTTACGTTTCCATCTCTGATTAGGGTAGCCTCTGCATTGCTTGTCAACCAAATAATCCCGATGCCCCTACTTAGGTGAGCCTTTGCTATTGTGGACCCATTAGTGTGGAGCGGTCAGCTTTCCTCAGTGGAGCAACTGGTCATAGAATCACTCAAACTTGTATCTGTTAAAATCATGAAACGAAATTCAATATGCTTAAGAGCCTGTTTGCACACAACTGGTGCTGAACTGCAGATCAGTTGAATAGGATTAGAATTAGCTCCATCCATTCATTTCTAGTGGGGAGATGAAAGAAAATTGGTAGAACTGCTGGATTCTGCCAGCTTCCAGCTTCCATCCCTGAAAGTTTTTGAGATGCGTGCACCGTCTCATATTCGAATCCTTTCCTGTGACAAATCTGAAAAACTTGGATTTTTTTTTCATTTTTAATTCCATATTCTATCATTCCTAACACACCTTCGGAATTTTAAATTTGGAGAAAATGAGGAGGTATGGCCAGAATTACCCCCTCAGTGAATGGAGATTGCCAGAGTGGATTAAAGGCAAAAGATGTCTTTTCTTTTGGTGTTAAACCAAAAAATGGTAACACCCATTTCAGTTTGGACTATTCGCAGCAATGAAAGCCTGTAAACAATGCAAGAAAAACAAGGAAAGAAACTGTTAATAAAAACCCACTTAACTTCCACTAACGAGCTCAACAATGTATATCTATCCCAAGAAAATACAAGCAGTACTACATCTCCAACTCATCTATGAAAGGCTGAAATCCAATCACAACCATTGAGGGCCTGCAGTTCTATAGATAGCAACTCATTCCTGCAACAACCTGCTACAGCCTACAGCTAGGCAAAAGGTGACATTCCCTCAGACTTCTTTTTCTTTTCTTCTTTTTTATTGTTTATTTTTTTGATGTATTCTATTTGTATCACTTGTATTCTTACATAATCGTTTGCAATGTATTTTTAGGTGATAGAGTAAGATATGTGGGTCCACTACATTCATTTGGATTTCCTCCTCTTCATGCTTCTCAAAGGTACCTTCTCTTCTTGCATGCGCCTATGTTGTAAGCTGCACAATTTTCTTATGATTCTATAATTTGCTCTATTTTGGTGCAATCTACTCCTGCTCACTTTTTCTTCTAGAGATGTGGAGGGGATCATTGAAATTTAACCTTTTCAAGAGTTCTTTCAACAAGCTCACTTTTAGGGGGAAATAGTATTTTCAATATTATGTGGACTATGCATTTGACATTGATAGCGTCATTTACCCTTGTTAGCTTGAATTTGTTCTTTTAATTCGTGTTGAAAGGCATGCTATACCTCATGAAGCATAAAGCCATAAACCTTGGACAATTAGCATAAGTGATTTGAGGCGTATGCTTCATACCAAAAACTACACTTCATATTATAATCATACTCCTAGATGCATTACAATGGTGAAATTGCAAAGTTTCGAGGTTGCATGGGCCTCTTGAATTTGTAGAATATGACACTGATGAAGGGATGCTTGGTGGTAGAGTATTGGGGAGACACGGACCTTCTCTGTGAAGTCATTTCTCATATTAGGAGTAGATTCATTATGAAAGTATAGGGCCTTTTAATTATATTCCTTAGGCTACGTTTGGATGCACTATTTGAGTTTGACATGGCAATTTATGTAATCGCCATTGCTGTTTTAGAATGTTTTGGTGCTTTTGATTACATACTATAGCTTTTTCATCAATGTTTGGTCATGAAAGTTGATACTTTCTTCTCTCTTTCTTCCCATTTCAGAAGCCTCCCAAGAAGGAAGTTAAGAAAGCAGCAGCTGCTCCCAAGGCATCTTCTTTTAAGAGGAAATCCAAGGATGGAGATGAAGATGGTTCAAAGACGAGAAAACCAAAGAAGAAAAATGATCCTAATGCACCAAAGAGAGCTGTGTTTGCTTTCATGTTCTTCTCACAAACTAAAAGAGATGTAAGTTGTTTTTTGTATGCTATGCTGGTTTTTGCTTCTTGTTGCCTTTAAAAGTTTTTGGTATATTATGCATGTGTTTTTCTGTTGTGTAGACTTGCCTCCTCGAATAGGTTGGTTTGTTTAGGGCTTCGGAGAAATGGGTATATCTAGAAATGGATGTGCATTGATCAATGTACAAATCCATTTCTAGATAAACCCATTTCTCCAGAGCCATAAACGAACCAACCTATTTGAGATGGTAAGTTTACACAATAAAAAAGCAAGAAATATATCATCGAAATTCAATGGATGATATATTATTTCAAAATTTCTTTTTTTTAATTTATGAGAATCACTGACGGCTGAATTTTGGCACTCGCTCTTACCGTTGGAACCGCCGATGGTTTTGGCCGTCGCCATTACTGTCAGTAACGCTAACGGTTTTAATCTGTCGAAAACACCAACAGCTTGCCGACACACCCTTTGTCGACAGACCTTGTGACAGTTAAAATCCGTCGGAAAAGGTCATTGCTGATGGTTTTTAACCGTCGGCATTGCCCTGTTTTCTGGTAGTGATGTTCTTGTCATGGAACACCTTTATCCTGTAAGTGTAAATTCTTGAGTTCTCATATGCGTCATTTTAGATTTCCTCGAATTCATTTAATTGAAGTTTACGCAGCGAGCCAGCGTTGCCCAGGTTAAAATTTAGGTTTTTGATAGCTAAGTAGGCTCTATGTTCTAATTCCACAGGTAAGTGGCAAGCTTTCCCATAGACGAGTTGTAACACCCCGTACTTTTCAGTAAAGTGTTACCACATAACCTAACTTAGTATAAATACAAACCTAGCTTAAGCAAACATTCACGTTCATTCTAACCTAAATCCAACCGTTGGAAACAATCCCCATCTGTATATCAAGTTATCCATCCGTCAATTTTCAAGATGAATCATCATACCACCAGAGAGACCTATTTTTAGGATTCCAATTTCAGTGATGGATAAATCTAGCCAGCCATTTTGGATTGAGAACCCTAAATCACGAGATCTACCATTCAAAGTGTCCACGATACCTTATTGGTCAACTCATCATCTCATCATGCAGTTCGACCAGTTGATTGCAAAGACAACCCCTAAAGACCTAGATTAATAGATCCATCACTCATCTGGTTTTCGAAACTCCATCAGACAATACTACACTTACCCATTACAATTTTGCCATTTGATCATTAAATTTATCGATGATTCTCACCTAAATTGGGCTAGAAGCCCTAGAGATCACCAATGACCAGGTTTCGAATCAATCTGACCATCAGAACTTTATTAATCGTAAGATAACCACATGTTTAGAAAGCATGGCCCACCTGAGCATTAGATCCACCTCGTCTTTGGCCAAACCTTCCATTTGAACCCATAGGACATCTTGGACAACGTGGATATTAGAAGAACATCATTTGTGGGGTTTGAATCACCAGATACACTATTCATTAACTCCAAAACCAAGCTATGAGTGACACACAAGCTGAAATTATATGACCTTACTACATGGGCCTTAAATCCCACGAATCATCGCTAAGTGGGTAACCTTTGGACCCTAGGACCTTTCAGATAGGGATGGATTAAGATAAAAAAAAATTCTAGCCATTAGATTGTAAGAAAGTGTCATCTTATCACACAAATCAAATCATAGGGCCCACCTAAACTTTGGATCTCCTAATTTCAATTAGATGCCCTGATTGTGACCTCTGAAGTGAATAGACGGATTGGATTTCCTTGATCATCACTATGGACCCCACACCCTCTGCGTGTGTGCACGCTAAGAGTGGTGCACCTGCGATGCACCAGACTAGGGATCTAGTCAAATCGGGTCTGACTCGTGCCTAGCCAAAAGAGGCAAAGGCCTATTCTGCTTTTCCCGCCTGCCAGCATTTTAAATGGACGATGTCAGTTTGCTACACTCGGTGGCCCACCATCGTGTCCCACATGCATGATCCAAACCGTCCATTTGATGGAGGGCCTACGTCTGGACAAACCCCACCCAGCTTCGGACCTTGGAGCACGTGTGCATGCATTCGATTTTCAGTGTGATAGATGCGTGGGTGTGGCATCTACCAAAAATGGAAAATTTTCGTTTCTTCTCTTGTTTTCAAGGCTGGCGATCCGTGCAAGCTCCCCTCCCTGCATCTCGACCGTTCATGCCAGAGAAATCCTAGCAACCCACTCATATCTACGTGGTTTAGGGCTTCCAAACAAAACAATGGTCAGTTTTGGTTGCGCCAATAGTTTGCAAATACCCTAATCAATAGAAACCCTAGCATCTAGTCAATCCCAGCTGTCTATTCCTATCTCTTTCTTTCATAAATAAACCCTAGAAACTGTGTTCTAGTACACCTCCACCTTTCTTGTAGCCGTGGGAGAAAACCCATCCGTAAGTCTCCACCTTCGAACCCACCATGGAAACGTCACCGAAGCTTCGTTTTCTAGCTCCTATAAGCACCGCATGGAAGGTCTAGACCCTCCAGCATCACTGTTTCGAAGGAAGATGGCTAGCTTTTGAATCCACCATTAATGGCTACCTCTTCCTCCCCGACAATCTTCTTCATCTATTCAAAGTGTTTCAAGTCGCATGGTGAAGTCTGAGTCCAGACTTGACTGGTCGTTGGAGAGTTAAAAGGAGAGAAGAACGATGGAGAAAGTAGTGAAAGAGAGTGAGAGCTCAACTCGAGCTGTGCTGCACTAACCCGCTGCCGGGTCAAGGTATCGAGTTGGGTGCTCGACTCATAATGCTTGCTAGTTCAGGACCAAGTTCAGAGCTCCACAAGCTTTAAGAAGGAAGAGAAAGAACATACAGGAGGAGAGAGAAAGAATGGAGAGAGTGTGCATGTGTGTAGCATCGACTCAGCCCAACCTAGTCGCTGGTGTCATTGCCTGAGTCATTGGTTTGAGTTGTATAAGTCAGGTCCGATCTGGTTTAGTCCAGCAATTGATGGTGTATGGTTCTGAGTGAAAAAGAAAAAGAGAGAGTTGGGGGTGATGTAGCTGCACCATTTTAATTGTTCAACGCACCAAATTACTGACTCGGTTCTGTAAATGCTAACTTATGTAGCTCCTAGGTTTGTCAAATTTTGTTATGCCAAAACCTCTTGAAATCTGTATCTTGTTTAGCGATTATTGTAAGATCAACTTCATATCATCCTTACCAATCTTGTCTGCATTCAAGTACAAGATCAAGAAGTTTAAATAAAAGATCAAGAGGTTCAAGAATAAGAAGTTCAAGTACAAGATCAAGAGGTTCAAGAACAAGAAGTTCAAATACTAGATTAAGTCTTCAAGCTTCAACTACTTCAAGAGAATGATATGTGATTAATCAATCTTACAAGTAAGGTTTGTTTGACCCTAGATTGACCTTAGGATAGGTCATACGATTTTCACTTATATCATAAGTCATTTGATAATTTTATAGGTCATTTTTCAACTAGTCCTAGTCATGGTTCGACTAGTCCAGACACTGGCTCAACTAGTCCAAGGTTTGTTGTGAATTTTCAGGATTTTCTGTTGGACCCTCGACTAATCCTGGACACTGGTCGAGTAGTCGAGTGAATAGTCTTCGACCAGTCGAGCAGGCTCGACTCAAAGTCCAGCAACATTTCTGGGTCCCACTTGACCAGTCGAGCAAGCCACTTGACCAGCCGAGTAGCGATCTTATCTTATCGCGCCAGAAATTTTGAAATGTTGCTTGGTCCTTCGACCAGTCGAGCTGACCACTAGGCTAGTCGAGTGAACAATATTTTTGTCTATAAATTGAGGACGATTTTTAGAGTTTTTTTAATTCATTCAAAGCTATTCAAGTCACAACTCTGAGAAACTTGTCCCCAAATTCGAGAAGCTAATTGGTTAGTATTTAAGATTCTTTTAATAGCTTTTTTGCATTTGATTTTGTGATCTCTATTCAATTTTATTTCTTTTGAAAAGGGAATATTGATTTTACTCTTTTGGAGATCAAAATCAAATCAAGCTAGCCCAGGTTGATTTAATCTAAAAAGCATTTAGACCTAAGAACCCTTTCATATGTGAGATTGAACATTGAACATCTATATTGAACATCTACATCGAACTGCTTCTACCGGGCTTCATCAGAAGAAGAATCTTCAGATAAGTCCATTTTAATTTTCTATATTTGGTTTGTAAGATTGTCAGAAAATCTTTCATTTTTGGTTTTGACTGAGATAGCCAGAAAATCCCAGTGATTTGGGGTTTTTAATTGTGGTAGCCTTTTGAAAACACAATTGTGAAGGTTTTGGGTGAACTTTGGAAAACCTATTTCCTCGTGAAAGCCAATATCCTGTGGGTGAGGATATTGGGAGTGGAGTAGTTGTGTGACTGTTTTCTAATAGTTGGTGTACACACAAGCGAATCGCTATAATTACTGGAGTTGTGGTGAATGTTTATTATTGTGCATTTGTGGTGAATGATTGTAATTTATTTTCTGCACATGTGGTGAATGTTGTAATAGTAGTAGATATTTATTTTTGTTTTATTTTTTATTCCTCTGTATTGGTTTAGGACTTTGATACAAACACTGTTCTAGAAATCAGGTTGCCTTACCGTAAGCCATTGGTTTTTGGTGTAAGGTTGTCCTTAGAACAACATCTGTATAAACCTCTCAATACTTGTGCATTTGAGGTTACTATTTATTTCTGCCATTTGGGTTTGATAAGTGCTATCTTGTTCTAGTTCTTTCTTAATTTCGAATTTAAATTTTTATTTGGCATAGTCGTATTCACCCTCCCTCTAGGACTCTTAGCTCGGCCTTTTCAGGTTCAAGTTTAGGGTAGGCCTGGTTCGGTCCAGTTCACCCCAGGGAGGAAAGAGAGGGAGAAAGAAAATCAGGAAGAAGAAGTAGAAGAGGGAGAGAGATAGGTGGATGGTGGCAGCAGTATGAACACTGAGTTGACTTGATGAAGTTTCACTAGGTTGTCAAGTTTTGGTGAACTCAGCCAAATCCAATTATATCAGCTTGGTAGTGAAGTTTGACACCTCACCTAAACTGCGTTGTTTCAGTTGAGTTACATCTTAGTGAGTTAAAACCGAGTTGAGTGACTCACTTGGGTAGGGAAGTTGACCCAACTTATTATAATGCTAGTCTAAGTTTAACTAGAAGTTATTTCTATTATAAGTGCATGAGAAATCTTAAATTTCCCATGTGCAGGATCTTTCATATATAAGATTGATTATGATGGTTCAAATTTGAATTCAAATCAGAATGGTTAAGGAATTGGAATCCCCCAAATCACCCCAATAGTTACTACCCGTTAGGCGTAGTATGGAATATATGGGGCTTGGATTGGATTGAATCGATCCAGTTTAGGTTGAGCCTAGTTGGAGTGAATGGGCTCGGGTTCGGGTCAAGTTCCACACGGGAGAAGTTGATTCTATGAGCGCTCTCTTCCTAGCGACAATATAGACGGTTCAAAACATAAGGTGATGATTTCTTCCCCTTGACCTTTCCATTTTCCCATTAGCTTAAGTGATGGTTCCTATTTTAATTACAGTTGATAATTGATATCTCTATTACTTACGTTAGCCGTTGAATTTGATCTCTAACTTATATGATCAACGTTTATCTTGTATAAACATATGTATGTTGGACTTGTATACCTTCTTATGCTTGTGGATTACTTGTGGATTGCTTATGGAACTTAAACTCGTACCTCTATCAGTGGAAAACCCCACTTATATATGTACACCTACCATTGAGATGTAACTTGACTGAGTGTGGCTATAATGGGCCCCGACCTAGTTGCCATTTTACCCAAGTTTGTGTGCGCTTACCATCTTGCGGATCCTTGTGCCCTATGTGACTTTGATGTGATATCTGCCCTCTGCGTCTTTGATGTGACATCTTCCCTTTGTGGCATTGATGTGATATCTGCCCTTTACCCTTTGTGTCTTCGATGTGATATCTTCCCTTTTTGCTTTATGTGGTTTTCATTTGCCCTAAGTGGCTTGATGGATTATTTCTGTATATCTATGCGATGGTAAGATCCACTTGTAGCACTACGATTGGCCACTAGTTGTGGAGCTTACTATTAAACATCCTAATGTTGGAGTCTCATGAGCCGGGGATGGTGGAAATGAGACATTATGCCCGAGCTGTCAGTCTACGTTGGTGACGAGCCCCTCGTAGTGACCTTTGAGCTTTCTTTAATTGGCTGGTTGTAATCGGAATAATAATGGATGAGTTAATCATGCATTCATAACATTCTGGTGATGATGGATGGCTAATTATGGATGCCGTAGATCGCATGTGACCTTAGGCTTAGTGGGGTATCATTTCACTAGCTCCCAAACCATCGACTATCGACCTACATACGTGATGTACGATGGCTTGGTCATTATGCTGTACGTGATGTACCCACGTGATGTGCTGCGCTGATGACTAGTCATATGCATGGGTGACGAGCCCAAGTCGACTGGATGAGCATCCCCAGGTCGATATGCATTCATACATCCATGCATTTAAGCAAGACTGCATCATGTATTGTTTTGGATGATTTATTCTTTAAAACTATGCTTGAGCAATGCGGTGGTGTGTAATCTTGAGGGGAATTCACACTGAACCGGCCACTTACTCATCAAATATATAACCGTACAGGTAGTACAACTGGCGTAATTAATATGCATGTTTAGACTTGATGAGGTGCAGGATACAAGTGCCAGGGATGTATGACTGTACTTGTCAAAAGAAGCTGCGAGATCTTGCAGCTCATGATTATGTGTATTTTATTATTTCTCATGTAAATTATGTAATTCTTGAATTTGTTATTACAGAGATATTGGTTTGTATAAGTCATTATGGGCAGCCGCTCATATATCGTGAATATAATGCAAATTTTTCTTTATGTTTGATTTGTCTATCTTTCACTAAACCCCTAACTCTGAAAGAAAAAGAAAAGAAAAGAAAAACTTAAATTTGACTATCTTTAAAGGTTAACACTTGGGTCTTTGGAGAACAAGTCATATTCTCAGGTTTCGAAAACACGGGGCATTACAGTTGGTATCAGAGCGTAGTTTGGACAAACCAGGCCTTTGGGAAATGATCTTATATAAACCTTAAATGTCTCAAGATATGATGTTAGAAATTAGAGATTTGAACTTAGGTGAATCTCTCTTATAATTAGATGAATGATTGAGAATGTAGAGACCCAAATGTTCAGTCCCCAAGTATAGGGTTGTGATGTAGTAATAAACTCGGTGAGACCGAGGTCGAATCCCAAGGGACTGATACCTGTACGTAATCTGAAACTAGGTAGAAATAGAACTAGCCTAGATGAAATCTAAATCAAATATATATTGATGAATAATGGTGAGAGATTAATGTAAAACTTAAGAGAAATCAGAGATAAGAAACTAGGGATTCAGAGGATCCACTTGTATAGATCAGGGAGATCTTATGCCTGTTTCAAGAACTCAACTGGACTTAGAGTCTCATCTTCATCCAGTTGAAGGGTGTAACCATGAAAATCAACTGAACTTCCTTTGATATAATTTTCAAGAGATGAAAGGTATATGAATTAGAATGGATTCCATCACCAAACCATGCCCAGGAGACAAAGTAAACAACAGAATTAAACTAATTAAAAACCAATCAACATGATATGAAGGTTAGGAAGGGTAACTTCATCCGACCATGCCCAGGAGACGATGGTGAACAACAGGGCTTCCTGACGTCATAAATATAAAAAAAAAGAAAGGAACATACTCAAAGCTATCACAGACCCATTGTAATTTTAGTCACAACAGATCATTAAAAACTAAAAACATTCCCTTAATTAAACTAAAATCAAGTTCAATTCAGTGTAAATAAAAAGCACAAGCAAAAAGTCTCCCCATCATGTTACAGGCTTCACCTCTTAGCCCTAGCTAAGAGGTTTAGCCCAACATGATTGTACTGTCTATCAAAAGAAAATGATAATAAAGGAACAGTAACAATAAACACTTCTTTGTTTAAACTCTCTCTCTGCTCCACATCCTCTGCTTCCCGCATTCCAAATTCCCCTTCACTTCTTTCCCTCTCCTTCTTATAGAGCCAGTAAGGTCGGTGGTGAATTTCTGCACTCCATGCATCCGGTGCTGAAGTTTTTCGGAGCACTCATGAGTCGGTGCGGAAGTTTTACGCACTCCCTTTGTAATAAATTCATCTGGCGAACCTAAATTTACCACAAAAACCGATCCTGTTGTGGGATCTGAGCCATTCAGGCTCCTTGAAGATGGATGATTACCATTTGAAGGTAATTTGGATGGCCTTGATCACATTAGAGAATGGACTGTTGATCGCAGAACGACTGAGATCTTGCCGGCTTCAACCAGAAGCGACTTCCTTTGCGATTGTGCTTGCACACTCTACGTCTTGTGTGGATCCTTCAAACTTTGTGGTTTTGGATTGCACGGAGCCCCGAACAGAATGGACGGTCCGGATCATCCATGTGATCAGCGATGGTGGCCCACCTGGATCGACCGCAGCCTCTGCTGCGAACAGAGCTCGCGTAGACACTCCGCTGTGCCATTAGTGGGGTCCATAACCGGACTTATCAAAGAAATCCACGCCATCCACTGGTTTCCCCTCGAAATTTCAGTCGGGAAGGTGTATTTTTGGCCTTCTGTTGATGAGGCCCACTGAATCTTTGTTTCTGCCGTCCATCCTGTGTTTAAACTGCTGGGAACCCATCCTTACTGTTTCTTGGAATTTTTTCACCTAGGGCTTGGTAATATGGACCATGGAGTTCGAATGTACGGTCAGGATCAACGTTTTGGGGAGCGAGTGAGGCCCACTGCATGAGATCAGCGTCCGCAGAGGCGGACGCTGTTTGCGCAGCAGCGGTTGGGTCAGCGCCTATTAAGTGGATTCTTCGGTCCGGTGCGGCTCGTGTGTGCGTGCACTGAATGCACACACACCCTCATGTGGGGTCCACTGTGATGTTCGTAAGGAATTCGTACCGTCCATCCTTTTCCTTAACCAATTTAAGGCGATGACAATGAAATTGAAGTATATCCAGATTTCAGGCGAGCCCCAACTCAAGGTTTTATGGGCTGATCTGTCCATTGGACCACTTTTCAAGGGATCTAATGGATGAAAATTGATGTGTATGGTTAATTTATAGTCCTCAATCCACGTATGAAGTTTCGGGCTGAACGGATGGTGGAAACTTTGTTGTCTAGCATTCTACACATATTTCAGGCCACTTGAGCTTCAGTTTCTCAATTTTCTTGGATCTCTTGCATGTAAATCCGTCGATCTTAGTCTCCTAGAGTCCGTCCCTTGCCTTAGTGACTTTAGAGCGTTAAATCCATGCTTTTAGCACCCTATTTTAGTTCAAGCTTGTAAATACACTCTGCATCACAAACATGATTAAATCGGGCCATGAAACAGTATCATGTTCATAACTTCAGGCAATAATTGGGGTTTAATATGCAATATTTGACCCTCAACACAACCCCCAACTAGCATCTTGCTAGTCCCAAGCAAAGTATGCGAAAAATAAGTTGAGAATTACAGGACAATTTCTATGAACTCGAGTGATTTTTGAAAAACAATCTTGATACTAGAATTCTAAGATTCATGAATGTTGGGCATGAATTTCTCCTAGACTCGAGTGCACGGTAGACTACATAATCAAGTTCAAAGTATTAATCTATCAATTAAAAAAAATTTTAAACATTGAGTTCCATAAGTGTATAGTTTAATCTCGGCTTAGCAACTTTAAGATTTACTTCTCTATTTCTTAATATCATTGGTAACCAATAAGAGGATTCATGATAACCAAGACTTGCCTCATAGATCATCTCTTCATTCTTTCAACTTTTGATTTTCCATTAACAGTAACGCTAAGAAGGGGAATCAAATCCTCATCTATAGGGAGCAAACCTAGGGTGAAGACCGTACACCCAACCCTTTTCCAATATCATCCATGGGGAATTAAATTTACACCTATAAGGAGCAAACCTATGGTGAAGATTATTTGCACAACCCTTTACATAGGTATCTGTTTTTTTTTTCTAGGTATTTTCTTTTTCTTCAATTGATCATGACGGGCAAATTTTTCAGGCCGGTTCCTTACATGCTTAGTGATTACCAAATTAACCCTTCCATATCAAACTGAAACCTTTATGTGAAAGCAAGATGTGTCTTGTGAAATCATGGCTCAATCAATGTTTAAAACCTCTAATAATGGATTAACAATTCAAACTTAACTGTGAAATCTAATGGATAACTGAATCCAAGAGTCATAAATTTTCAACATCACTTATCTTGTAATTTTAAATCCAAGATGGCCATCAAAATCACTTCGAATTCATACGAAATTCCAGAAAAATTTAAAAATTTTCACAATTTCTGCTCAAGACCAAGAAAACACTGATTAGGTAGCCTAATCTCACACCCCCAACTAAAAATCTACATTGTCCTCAATGTAAAAGATATGCTTGCAATGTACATGAGACAATGAAAGTAAATGAGAAGTGATGGGAAGATTATACCTGGACGAGGGATTCAAGAAGTTTTTACACAGGGATCTCAGCATGAAAGCAAGTCAGCACAAGAGAGAACCAACAAAAGAAAACTATCCTAAAACAATATAGAAAGCGAATCAACCTAGAACAACATAAAGTAAACTACCCTAGTCCTATGAAAACAGGAAACCTACCTATACTTCCATCAGACTAGGAGATCAATCCTGGTAAACAGGATCAGTCAGAGGTATGGACATGTCCTTTGAATCAAATTTCTCGACAAATGGCTTTAAGCGATGTCCATTTACTTTAAACTCCTTGCCATTGTCCGGATCTCTTATCTCAACGGCCCCATGAGGATACGCAGTGACCGCAATGTAAGGGCCAGTCCAACGAGATCGAAGCTTACCTGAAAAGAGATATAATCGAGAATTATACAAAAGGACTTTCTGACCAGGTGTGAATGATTTCTGTAGAATACGTTAGTCATGAAACGTCTTCATTCTGTCCTTATAAATTCTCGAGTTCTCGTATGCATCATTCCAGATTTTTTCGAGTTCATTCAACTGAAGTTTGTGTAGCGAGCCAACGTTGTCTAGATTGAAATTCAATTTTTTTATTGCCCAGTAGGCTCTATGTTCCAACTCCACAGGCAAGTGGCAAGCCTTCTCATAGACAAGTCTAAAGGGAGACATTCCAATAGGGGTTTTAAACGTAGTACGGTAAGCCCATAAGGCATCAGTCAATCGGATTGACCAATCCTTACGGTCAGGGTTAACCGTTTTCTTCAAAATATATTTGATCTCCCTATTGGAAATCTCAACTTGCCCACTTGTCTGTGGGTGATATGGGGTGCTCACCTTATGAGAGATATCATATTTCTTCATTAAACTCTCGAACAGCCTATTACAAAAGTGTGAGCCCCCATCACTAATAATAGCTCGAGGTGTTCCGAATCGGGAAAGGATGTTCTCTTTTAGGAATTTAATGACTGTGCGATGGTCATTATTCCGACACGAAATCGCTTCAACCCATTTAGTGACATAGTCTACAATGAGCAAAATATATAGATTTTCAAAAGATTGGGGGAATGGTCCCATGAAATCAATGCCCTAGCAATCAAATGCTTCTATGATAAGGATGGGATTTAAAGACATCATATTTCGATGAGACAATGCTCCCAATTTTTGACAACGCTCACAAGCCTTGAAAAACTCATGAGTGTCCCTGAACATAGTGGGCCAATAAGAGCCACACTGCAAAATCTTGGCTGTGGTCTTTTTAGAAGAAAAGTGACCACCACAGGCCTGTGAGTGACAGAAAGAGATGACACTCTGATACTCATCGTCTGGCACACATCTCCTTAGGATCTGGTCTGAAAAATATTTAAACAAATATGGATCGTCCTAGAAAAAGTTGCGCACCTCGGCAAAGAATTTCTTCTTATCTTGTGTAGTCTACTGTGTCGGTATGGAACATGTGGCAAGATAATTAGCAATATCAGCGGACCAAGGTGAATGAGAAAATATAAATAGTTGTTCATCAGGGAACATGTCATTGATATGGGTCGCCTCAAGGGAATCAGAAGTATTAAGGCGAGAAAGGTGGTCGGCTACTACGTTCTCTACTCCCTTTTTATCTTTAATTTCCAAATCAAACTCTTGGAGTAGAAGGATCCATCGTATCAGGCGGGGCTTAGAATCATTTTTAGAAAGAAGATACTTAAGTGCCGCATGGTCTGTGTAGATAATAATCTTGGATCCGATCAGGTAGGACCTAAATTTGTCCAAGGCGAACACTACGGCTAAGAGTTCCTTTTCCGTAGTCGAGTAGTTTACTTGGGTAGGATTTAAAGTCCTACTCGCGTAATGAATGACGTATGGCCTCTTATTTTTTCTCTGACCTAGAACTGCTCCAAGAGTATAATCAGAAGCATCGCACATAAGCTCAAAAGGAAGGTTCCAGTCAGGTGGTTGTATGATCGGTGCACTAGTCAACATGCTCTTAAGCTTAGTGAAAGCTTCCTGACATGGCTCAGTCCACTCGTATGGTGCATCCTTTTGAAGTAGATTACATAAAGGACGAGAGATGAGACTAAAGTCCTTTATGAATCTTCTGTAAAATCCAGTGTGTCCTAAGAAGGATCGCACGTCCCGTATGTTCTTGGGTGGAGGTAGGTTAGAGATAAGATCAATTTTTGCCTTATCCACCTCGATTCTTTTGGATGAGATAATATGTCCAAGGACAATTCCCTTATGAACCATGAAATGACACTTCCCCCAATTAAGTACCAAGTTCTTCTCTTCAGATTTTTTCAGCACACATTTAAGACTTTCTAAACACTTGCTGAAAGATGAACCGAAAATAGAGAAATTGTCCATGAAGACCTCTAGATATTTCCCCACCATGTCAGAAAAGATACTCGTCATACATCGCTGAAAGGTAGCAGGGGCATTACATAATCAGAATGACATCCTTCTGTAGGCAAAGGTGCCATAGGGACATGTAAATGTGGTCTTTTCCTGATCCTCAAGAGCGATTTCAATCTGATTATAGCCCGAATACCCGTCAAGGAAATAGTAATAGGAATGACCAGCTAGCCTTTCTAAGATTTGATCAATGAAGGGTAAAGGAAAGTGGTCCTTCCTCGTAACGGTATTCAGCTTCCTGTAGTCAATGCACATTCTCCAACCAGTAGTAACTCTAGTTGTCACGAGTTCATTATTGGCATTGGCTATGATGGTGATCCCGGACTTCTTAGGAACTATCTGAGTTGGACTCACTCATTGACTATCGGATATGGGGTATATGATACCCACATCCAATAGTTTAAGAACTTCGGCCTTAACCACTTCCCTCATGTTTGGATTTAGTCTACGTTGTGATTGCCGAGCGGTCTTTGCATTATCCTCAAGATATATGCTGTGAGTACAAATTGAGGGGTCGATCCCCTTGAGGTCTGCTATCGTCCATCCAAGGGCTCCTTATGCTCAATGAGAGTAGATATAAGCATATTCTCCTGTTCTTTTTCCAGGTGGGCAGAGATCACCACCGGGTATGTTTCATCTTGACCTAAATAGACATATTTCAAATCAGAGGGCAAATGTTTTAGGTCAAGCTTCGGCGGCTTGAGGTTAGACAGTAGAGGCACTACATCAGTTTGGGGCAACTCTTCAAATTGTGGCCTCCACCGGTTAACTTTAAGTACCGGTGCAGTATTAAGCAAGGCACATGTCTCCCTAATCATGTCATCATCAAAATCATGGGAGTGGGCCAGGCATGTCTCTAGATGGTCAGAGGATAAGGTCAGAGGTGTCGTATCTTCCACTAGAGAGTCAATCATGTTAATGTCATGAAAATCGTCATCATCCTCTAAGTTTCTGCCGTTATTAAAAAAGGATGTTTGACTCCAACGTCATATTCCCAAAGAACATAGTCATGACACCATTCCTACAATTAATAATTACGTTTGAAGTGGCAAGGAATGGGCGACCAAAAATGACAGGAATCTGAGTGCTCATGTTATTGATGGGTTCGGTGTCCAGGATGATAAAATCTACAGGGTAATAAAATCTATCAACTTGGACCAACACATCCTTAATTATCCCTCTTGGTACATGAACAGAGAGATTAACAAGTTGTAGTGTGGTTAGAGTGGGTTTTAATTCACCCAAACCTAACTGTTTGTATACCAATTACGGAATCAGATTGACGCTCGCTCCTAAGTCAAGAAGTGCCTGATCAATTTGATGGTCCCCGATTACACATGATATGGTTGGGCTACCAGGATCTTTGAATTTCTGTGGCACGTCTTGCTTTAGGATGGCACTTACTTTCTCGATCAAGAAGATCTTCTTTTGAATACTCTGCCGTCGTTTGGTCGTGCATAAGTCTTTCAGGAATTTGGCATATGAAGGTATCTATTTTACGACATCAAGTAGAGGAATGTTGACTTTCACTTGTTTCAACACCTCTAGGATATCCTGAGAGTTAGAGAGAGGTTTTGGTGCGACCAACCATTGAGGAAATGGAGTAGCTGGCTTTTCTAGAAGTTCCGGTTCTAATTTTTGTGGGGCCTCACTAGATCCATTATTGTTGTCCTCTTCTAGTTCTTAAGGCTTTTCGGGCCTAACCGGGAGGGTTTTATCAATGATCTTCCCACTCCTAAGAGTGGTGATGGATTTAGCGTGCCCCATTTGATTTGAAAAGCTGGGATCACTTATCTCGTATTATGGTTTAGGATTGGGGAGCGGTTGTGCAGGAAGCATCTCCTTTTCTATAACCGTCATACGTGAATCCATCTTTTGCATAAAGTCTCGCATTGCCTGGGTCAGCTCTTGCATAAAATTTTAAACCGGTTCTTCTTGAGGTTTCCCCTGATTTGGATTTTGATTGAAGAAACCTTGAGGGGTAGCAGTTTGTCCATTTCTCCAACTAAAGTTTGGATGATTTTTTCAACCAAGATTGTACGTATTAGAGGTTGGTCCATTGAAAGGTCTTTGATAATTATTTACGGCATTGGATTGTTCATTCAACACTTCTCGAAAGGCGGGTATCGTAGGACAATTTTTAGTTGTATGACTGTTGCAATCACAGATGCCACAAACACTTTCATTAACCTTGTCCTTCTTTCCTTCTATGGCCTCAACTTTTCTTATGAGCGTAGTCACTTTATACTTGAGATCATCCTCTTCTTTTAAGAGATACAATCCACCTTTCTCCTTAGATTGAGTCGGCCTAGACGTGGTGTTCGATTTTGGGTAATAGTCCCATGATTGTGTTTTTTCAGCAAGACTATCGAGGTAATCCCATATCTCGTCAACATTTTTATTAATGAATTCTCCATTACACATTGTCTCGACCATTTGGCGCATGGGAGATGTCAGTCCATCATAGAAAAAATTTGTAATGCGCCACGTTTTAAAGCTGTGTTGTGGGCATGAACTGACCAAATCCTTGAACCTTTCTCAACATTGGTAAAATGTTTCATCCTCCTTTTGGGTGAAGTTCATGATTGCTTTTCTAAGGGTAATCATTTTATGATGTGGAAAAAATATCTTTATGAATTTCCTCTGCATATCATTTCATGTGCCAATGAATCTAGGACGCAGTGAATGTAACCACGTCTTAGCCTTCTCCTTCAAGAAAATAGGAAAGAGTTTCAGCCTGACTGTGTCCTCAGACACATTTTGAAAATATAAAGTGGCTATGATCTCATCAAACTCTTTCAAATGTAGATATGGTTCTTCAGATTCAAGCCCATGGAACTTAGGAAGGAGTTGGATAACCCCTGGCTTGATGTCCATATGTCTTGTATTTTTGAGAAAAATCATGCATGAGGGCGTACTTAGCCCCACTGGTTCTAAATAATCTCGTAAAGTATGAGGCGGGGTTGCTTGATGCACCTCATCTCATCCTGAATGTCCTCCACCATGGGTTGAGGTAGAAGAGGTTGGTTCTCAGCCATCACTTCAATTAACTCAGGGGATTTCGAGTGGTGTTTAGTCCTGTGATGGATAGTTAACCCCTCAACCAATCCTCCTTCAGTCAAGAGACGTCGAGTGTTGTCACGGGCCCACTTGGGCATGAAACACTCACAGCTCTTAATCAAATTCGAAACCTAATCCTAAGAAAGGAAAAGAAAATCTAGAAAAAAAGAGAGGGTTGGAAAGAAGTTACCAAATTGGAGTACCTAAGTTAAAAACTTGCAAAAGAAAACAAAACAAGTCAGTTTTTAAAGAAAAGGTCTAAAATTAGAAAATCCTTAAAAAGAAAGATAGAAGTAAACTAGTTTCTAAAAGAAGAAATTCCTAAAAGAAAGTGGAAATTTAAAATAAATTAGGAAAGTCCTAAATTAGAAAGTAAGTTACTAAAAGAGATCTGAAAAATAGAAAGTAGAGAAAGAACTTACCGAATTAGAAATTTCTATCTTAAAAGCCTACAAAATAGGAAAGTTAGTTTCTAAACAAAAAGTCTACGAGTAGAAAATTTCTAAAAAATAAATTAGGAAATAAAGTTAGATTCTAAAAGAGTTAGAATTAGAAACTTGCTAAAAAAAATAAATCTTAATTTAGCAATAGCAAGGAAGAAATTAAGAAAGAAATTACCAATTTAGAAACCTAT
Source organism: Magnolia sinica (assembly GCF_029962835.1). Taxonomy (NCBI): domain Eukaryota; kingdom Viridiplantae; phylum Streptophyta; class Magnoliopsida; order Magnoliales; family Magnoliaceae; genus Magnolia; species Magnolia sinica. Next base: position 32,034,020 of record NC_080580.1, read on the forward strand.
CTCAGAATTCTACAAAACAGGAAACAGGTTAGTTCTAAAATAGAAAAGAATTTCTAAAAGAGGAAATAACTAACCTAGTTTCTAAAAACAAAAGAGGAAAGTTTCTAAAAATAAACTATTTCCTAAAAATAGAAAAATACTAGAATTAGAAAATTTCTAAAACTCAAACCCTAATTCTAAAAATAGAAAAAGTAGAGAAATTAAGAAAGAAATTACCAATTTAGATGTTTATGTCAGGATCTTACAAAATAGGAAATAAGTTAGTTCTAGAAATCAAATAGAAATAAAAATCTAAAACTAAAGTTAGTAAAATCCCAATCTCAAACTAATTCTAAAACTAATTAATTTCAAAGAATTGTAACCGTCAATCCTCGGCAACGGCGCCAAAAACTTGTTCACTCCCCAAGTATAGGGCTGTGATGTAGTAATAAACTCGGTGAGACCGAGGTCGAATCCCAAGGGACTGATACCTGTACTTAATCTAAAACTAGGTAGAAATAGAACTAGCCTAAGATGAAATCTAAATCAAATATAAATTGATGAATAATGGTGAGAGATTAATGTAAAACTTAAGAGAAATCAGAGATAAGAAATTAGGGATTCAGAGGATCCACTTGTATAGATCAGGGAGATCTTATGCCTGTTTCAAGAACTCAACTGGACTTAGAGTCTCATCTTCATCCAGTTGAAGGGTATAACCATGAAAATCAACTGAACTTCCTTTGATATAGTTTTCAAGAGATGAAAGGTATATGAATTAGAATGGATTCCATCACCAAACCATGCCCAGGAAACAAAGCAAACAACAGAATTAAACTAATTAAAAATCAATCAACATGATATGAAGGTTAGGAAGGGTAACTTCATTTGACCATGCCTAGGAGACAATGGTGAACAACAGGGCTTCCTGACGTCATAAACATAAAAAAAAAGAAAGGAACATACTCAAAGCTATCACAGACCCATTGTAATTTTAGTCACAACAGATCATTAAAAACTAAAAACATTCCCTTAATTAAACTAAAATTAAGTTCAATTCAGTGTAAATAAAAAGCACAAGCAAAAAGTCTCCCCATCATGTTACAGGCTTCACCTCTTAGCCCTAGCTAAGAGGTTTAGCCCAACATGATTGTACTGTCTATCAAAAGAAAATGATAATAAAAGGAACAGTAACAATAAACACTTCTTTGTTTAAACTCTCTCTCTGCTCCACATCCTCTGCTTCCCGCATTTTAAATTCCCCTTCACTTCTTTCCCTCTCATTCTAATAGAGCCAGCAAGGTCTGTGGCGAGTTTCCACACTCCATGCATCCGGTGCTGAAGTTTTTCGGAGCACTCATGAGTCGGTGCGGAAGTTTTACGCACTCCCTTTGTAATAAATTTATCTGGCGAACCTAGATTTACCACAAAAACCGATCCTGTTGTGGGATCTGAGCCATTCAGGCTCCTTGAAGATGGACAATTGCCCTTTGAAGGTAATTTGGATGGCCTTGATCACACCAGAGAATGGACTGTTGATCGCAGAACAACTGAGATCTTGCCGGCTTCAACCAGAACCGACTTCCTTTGCGATTGTGCTTGCACACTCTACGTCTTGCGTGGATCCTTCAAACTTTGTGGTTTTGGATTGCACGGAGCCCCGAACAGAATGGACGGTCCGGATCATCTATGTGATCGGCGATGGTGGCCCACCTGGATCGACCGCAGCCTCTGCTGTGGAACAGAGCTCGCGCAGACGCTCCGCTGTGCCGTTAGTGGGGTCCATAACTGGACTTATCAAAGAAATCCACGCCATCCACTGGTTTCCCCTCGAAATTTCAGTCGGGAAGGTGTGTTTTTGGCCTTCTGTTAATGAGGCCCACTAAATCTTTGTTTCTGCCGTCCATCCTGCGTTTGAACTGCTGGGAACCCATCCTTACTATTTCTTGGAATTTTGTCACCTAGGGCTTGGTAATATGGACCATGGAGTTCGAATGTACGGTCAGGATCAACGTTCTGGGGAGCGAGTGGGGCCCAATGCACGAGATTAGTGTCCGCAGAGGTGGACGCTATTTGCGCAGCAGCGGTTGGGTCAACGCTTATTGACTGGATTCTCTGGTCCGGTGCGGCTCGCATGTGCGTGCACTGAAGGCATGTACAACCTCATGTGGGGTCCACTGTGATGTTCGTTAGGAATCCATACCGTCCATCCTTTTCCTCAACCAATTTAAGGTGATGACAATGAAATTGAAGTATATCCAGATTTCAGGCGAGCCCCAACTCAAGGTTTTATGGGCTGATCTGTCCATTGGACCACTTTTCGTGAGATCTAATGGAAGAAAATTGATGTGTACGGTTAATTTATAGTGCTCAGTCCACGTATGAAGTTTCGTGCTGAACGGATGGTGGAAACTTTGTTGTCTAGCATTCTAGACATCTTTCAGGCCACTTGAGCTTCAGTTTCTCGATTTTCTTAGATCTCTTGCACGTAAATCCATCGATCTTAGTTTCCTAGAGTCCGTCCCTTGCCTTAGTGACTTTAGAGCATTAAATCCATGCTTTTAGCACCCTGTTTTAGTTCAAGCTCGTAAATACACTCTGCATCACAAACACGATTAAATCGGGCCATTAAACAGTATCATGTTCATAACTTCAGGAAATAATTCGGGTCTAATATGCAATATTTGACCCTCAACACCAAACTTAGGTTCCCTTAAGAATTACTAGATTAGCCATTCAAACTTATGTTAAATTCCCTTGGGGTTGGGGAAAATCGAGAATATAAAGATTCAAATCTTAGGTTTCCTAGCACATTGTTTAGATAACCTTAGAACTTGGAAATAAAACTTTAGTTCCCTTAAAAACTACCAGAATTTTTGTTTGAACTTAGAAATTAAACTCATGTACCGTGAAAGGCCAGATACCCACTATGATGTATTCGAGATCGAATAAGAACATTCCTTGAACTTGACTCTCAATGAACAATCCTTAGAAATTTAGAGTTTGAACTTTTCTAAAATTTCTTAGTCAGAAATAATATTGTTATAAGATTCAACAAATGAAACAAACTTAGAATTGTAGGAATTTTCCTTACCCACCATATTCTACATTAGATTAAACATAAGCACTTTCTAAACTTAAGGAATTGTACTAAGAATAGTAATTAAATTTTCTAATACATCTCTTTACTTAGGAATAATATTTCCCACAAATTCCAACACGTAAAATTAACTAGAGGAAAATTTGTATAATTTTTGGGTAAACTTTCAACCCTAGGTTGAGTATATCGAGACTAGATTTGAAATCCTAGGTGAGCTTGACAACTTTTAAACTCAGATTTCATGTAAGAAATCCTAGTCCTAATTTTTTTTTGCAAAACGTTTAGATGATTAGAGTGCATAGTGAAAGTGTAATGGGCTACGTAAATTTTTCTGTTATGAGAATTGAGGATTACTTGATATTCCCCAGGAGTCTAGAATAATCGGGGTCATGGGTTAATGGAACCATACTTTAGCAAAGTTGCGTTGTTTGATCCAAATTCCATATCCTAGCAAATTCTAATGATCTCAATGCCTTGATCAAGCAGAAGATCGAGACTTACCAAGATTAGGAAATGATACAATAAGTCCTCTGTTCTATGTAGGCAAAGGATCGATGTATTGGGCTCAAACCTACCACAACCATCTATTTGTGTTAGCTCAAACATTGAAAATAGAAAATTATATTGTGCCTTAAACAGCAGGGAACTATATATATATATATATATATATATATATATATATATATATATATATATATATATATATATATATAAGGAAAATAAAAAGAAGGATGTAATATTACTATTAATTTACTTAAATAAACTTCTGGTCCAAGTAAATATATATATAAGGAGGAGAAGGGAAAATAAAAAGAAGGATGTAATATTACTATTAATTTACTTAAATAAACTTCTGGTCCAAGTAAATATTATAAGAAATTCTGATGTTGATAAGCATTAGAAATGATTCCCTAGTTTTGGTTAATACTGGAATAATTTCTAACCTTTAGTAAAACCTAAACACACCAGTTGATCTACTAGACTAGAGACTTAATAGTTGTAGTAAATTTTGATGAAGCTTGTTGAGAATATATGTGATACGATTTCATGCTAAGGCATGTACAAGATAGGGTACACCTTTATGATAATTGAACCACTCATAACTTTAATTGTTGGAATGAGCTTATCAAATCTTGATGATAAAATCTTCTTTAAGGGGGGTAGATGAAACAAGCCATATCATAAGGCCTGTATCCTAGCCCGTATAGTTCCGTATACTCCGCGATCCTCCCTACCGAATTTTGGCAAACCGCGACCTATAATCGGCATTTGCGCGCGACCCTGAGTCGTATCCTGTATATTTGAGTTGACTCGACCTAAGAGTTGCACCCTTGCGATTGCGTCATTGCCACGGTTCCAACGCCGCGTCTTAAGCACCGATGTAATACCAAGGCCAAGAGTTGTGGGCCCACATTTATTTTAAGAAAAGGTCGCGCGTTACGAATCTTGAGAGAATCTTTACTCAAACTTCACATCAAGCACAAGTCAAGTACATCCCATCACGACCCATAGCTAACCCATCCCTTTCTCATCAACAAGGCATGGTACCCATTCCTCTCTCACCCAAAAGTCAACAAGCACCATACCCTCCATGTCATCTCTCCTTACAACACCACTCCTCTCTCTCTCATTTCTCACTCCATTCCAAGTAACTAAAGAGAGGACTTTCCAAGCTTCCTAAGAGAGCCAAGGGTGACCCACTTCCTACCCCCTCATCTCTCATCCTAGCCCTTCAATCCTCATCTTTCTCCATTAAAGTTGAAGCCAAGGAACTTAGCATTCCAAGGAGCCATGAAGGAGCGAAAACGGTTGGTGTTCATAGCATTAGATCTTGATTTTTTTTTTATTTAAGGCCCATATGTGATGGGACCCATTTGATATATATGTTGTAAGTTCTAGGGGAGCTCATAGTGGCGGAGCTCCCCCGTCTCACGTTCTCTCTCTCTCTCTCTCTCTCTCTCTCTCTCTCTCTCCCCCATCTTGTGGCCCACTTGATGAATGGGTTTTATCCACGTTGTTCGAACCATGGGATAGCACTGCTGTCCACCATTGAGCCCACCTTGCTGCCTCTTTGTGGCCCAAACGAAGGGAAAAACACAAATATTCACTTGATTTCCAAGCTGGCGGGCCACCTGTGTGGACCTCGCCTTGATGTATGTAGTATAATCCTCACCATCCATCTTCAAACCGTCCATTTAGAGAGATCATGAACCTAGATTAGGGCGGATCCCGTGGTAACAAGTAGTAGCAGTCTGCAGCCGGCCCGGTTGAAAGGAGAACACAAGTATCAGTTTGATCCAAATCGGGTGGGCCACACTGATGTGGACCCCACCTGGACGTATGCGTTGCATATCTAGACCGTCCATCAGTGGCCAGATCCAACGGCCAAATGGGCCAGGGACTGCTAGACGGCCTGCTGTCCAGACCATCCAGCAGGCCTGGATGTTGGTTGGTTACAAGTAGTAATATAATAAAATAATGAATATTATATATATATATATATATATATATATATATATATATATATAGTTGGTGGGCTCCACATGGGACCCACCTCTGTGGGTGAGGATTAGTTGGTGTAAATTTACAGCAGCTATATAGATGTTGTATTGACGTCAGCAAGTTCTGTGCATCTAATCGTGAGGTAACTGTTATATCCCACACCGTCCACACCTTGATGGCACGTGTGGCCCACCCACATGGGACCACCGTGATTTATATGATTTATACCTTGATGTATATGTTTTATATCCCTGCTGTCCGTGCATGGGACATGGGCTACCTTGACATGGCTGGTGGGCCACGTGTATGTGGACCATACCTTGATGAATGTATTGCATCCACCACCGTCCAATGTAGGGATGGTGGGGCCCTGATGCACACGTATGGCATTCACACCGTCCACCTGTGTGTGACCCACCTGACGTAAGTGTTTTATTCTCACCATCCAGCCACGTGGACGGTGGGATTCACCTTGATGATATGTATCTTATTCGTATCGTCCAACATTTTTGGATGGTGGGACCCACCGTAATGTATGTATTTTATGCCCACGCCGTCCATTTTTCGGGCCCATCTTGATGGATACGTTTCATCCACACCGTTCATCTGGAGGACGGTGGGACCCCAAATTGATGTATATGTTGTATATCCACACTGTCCAGTTCAGCAAGGGGCGGTGGGGCAATAGTGATGTATCTATTATATTTTCACCGTCCATCGCTTCGATCAGCATGGTGTATGTGTTTTATTCCACGTCGTCTAGTCCCTGGACGTAGATTGTACCGACCGAGATGTATGTTTCTGCCCACGTCATCCAGTGGCTGTGCTGACCCACATAATGTATGTTTTACCCACACCGTCCGTGGGACGTGTGACTCATCTGATGTATGTATTCTATACCCACGCTGTACATGCAGGGCCCACCTGTTGTGTGTGCAGGGCTCACCTGCTGTACGTATGGGACCCACCGTGATGTTTATTATACCCAGACCATCCATCGGTTAGATATCTGGCTGGCCCATGCAATGTATGTATTATATTTAAACTGTCCATTATATGAGGCCCATTTGATGAGGCCCATGTGATGTATTTGTGGCATATTTGGCGAGGCCTAATATGACGTATATAAGGCCCATGTGAGGTATTTGTGGCTTATTTGGTGAGGCCAATATGATGTATGTGAGGGCCATTTGATGAGGCCTAACGTGATGTATTTGTGGCAAATTTGATGAGGCACGACGTGTTGTATATAAGGCCCATTATAATTGTATGAGGCCCATGAGATTGTATGTGGCCATTGTGATATGTGAGGCTTATATAATGAGGCCCAGTGTGATGTATGTGAGGCCAATGTGATGAGGCCTATTGCAATTGTATGAGACCCATTGCGATTGTATGTAGCCCATTATGATTGTCCCATTAGGTCTATGTGATGCGGCCCATTGTGATGTGTATTAGGCACATGTGATGTGGCCCATTATGGTGTATTTAAGGCCCAAGTATGAGGCCCAATGTGATGTATATGAGGCTCAATGAGATGTATATAAAGCCCTTGTGTGAGGCCCAAGGTGATGTATATGAGGCCCATTGTGATGTGTGATTCCATCAGGATATATGTAATGATGTTTATGATGCCCATCCATGTTCTTAATTGATATTAAATGGGCCATGCTTTGGGGGCAATGATGGTTCGACATCCACATTATAACTCTCCCTAGGGCCCGTTGTTAGGCCCATTCTCATCTCCCCTTAATGGGCTAACCCAAACCATTGGGCTCCTCATTGATGATTATATTTCCCATCTTTCCCTTGATTAGGCTATCCCAATCCGTTGGGCCCCTCATTTGATAATGATGCTTTCCACCATACCTTGTAGGACCACCCAAGTGTTGCGCAGCACGCCAACAATGCAGTGAGCCTAGATCCAATCTCAGGCCTCACCCACAAACGATAAACAAGAAGAAATATAAACTAGAAATAGATTAAAGCAATGCAAACAAACCACAAGACAAGATATACGTGGAAAAACTCCAAACTAGGGTAAAAAACTATGGATACAAACTTCCACTATGAAGAACGAATAGAGATTACAAGGCAATATAATCTCTCCCTTGGAAGTATAGAGAAAATCCCTTGCCCACACCTTGAAAATATTTATCAATATTCACCTTAATATTAGAATAGCCCAAGGGACCCCAATTTATAGTTTTGGCAACTTTCCTTTCGCACCCCTGCGAAAGGCAACACAGAAATCCATAGTCCATATCAGATTCGGAAACGAATCTGCGTAACCATGACCGGTCGAGCGGACTGCACGACTGGTCGAGCGGATCCCATGACCAGTCGTGCATGGCCCATGACCGGTCGATTACCTCGGACCCAAAAAACTGATGCTCACTGGAGTTCGAGTTGTGCTAGTCTACGATTGGTCATGACCGGTCGAGCGGGCTCCACGACCGGTCGAGCAGGAGCCACGACAGGTCGTGCGTGGCCCCAGATGTGGCTCCACTTCTCAACAATCTCCCACTTAGAGACACATCGCCATAAACCTTTGTCTTCTTCATCTGGAGTGCACCACCTCCCCGTCTTCAAGCCTGAAGACCAATCAAAGCTGAACAGAGCTTCAACTTCTCCCGTATGACTGCCTTGGTCAGCATATTCGCAGGATTCTCACTTGTATGAATCTTCTCCAGAGCAATCGATCAATCTTCCAGTAACGAACGTATGAAGTGATATCTGATGACAATATGCTTGATCCTTGAATGAAAGGCTAAATTCTTAGCCAAGTGTATTGCACTCTGATTGTCACTGTATAGCTTACAATCTGCTTGTTTCTTACCCAACTCCTCCATAAAACCTTGCATCCACACCATCTCCTTATACACTTCTTTAGCCCCAACATATTCTTCTTCCATCGTACTGATAGATACTATCTTCTGTAACTGAGAGACCCAACTGACTGCAGCATTATCCAAAGTTATATCATAGCGACCGCGTCGTCGCCGCGGTTCCAACGCCGTGACTTGCGCACTGAACCGATATCCAGGCAAGAAGATGCCGATCAGCGTTTATTCCGAAGAAACACCGCGCGTTGCGGATTTCGAGGGAATCTCTACAATTAGTCCCATCAATCAACCATTAAAGCATCCCATACCTCAAGTACAACAACCCATCACCACCTTTTACAAAAGTCCACCATTCTTTCCACCTCACCACTCCTCTTTTCCAAATTTCAACAACAACCATACCTCTTTTTACCATTTTCAACCCAAACCATCCCCCATCACTCCATCACCCATCTCCTTCTCTCTCTCTCTCTCTCTCTCTCTCCCTTTACAACTATCTCTCTTATTCATTTTTTTAAAAATCCAATCCAAGAGAGAGCACCATACGTATGAGACCCTCTCCCATTCTCTCCCAAGTTTCAAGTGTGACCCATCTCCTACCCCTTGATCTCTCATCTCAACCATCCATTTCTCATCTTCCACCATCAAAGAGGAGCTCAAGGAACTAAGGAAGCCAAGGGAGCAAGAAGATCAAGTGGTGGGTGCCTTGATAGGGTAGATTTTCATATTTATAAGATGGGCCAAGTGAGGCCAACCGATCAATGGTTTGGATCTCACATTGGACCCTAAGATGTGGCCGATGGCCCACTTGGATCATCATGATCATTCCATGATGGGGCCATTCTCCATGGACCCCATCATGATGTTTATTTTCTTGTATGTTTAGGGTCATCTAGACCGTTTAATTTGGTGGAGAAGGGATCTCCACCGTTGGATTTAATTTTTAATGGGCCACATAAAATGGGACCCACTTGATGTATGATTTAGTGCAAGGGAGGGCCCATAGTGCCGGGGTCCCTCCATCACACGGTCTCACTCTCTATCTCTCTCCCTTTTTATTTTTAATTGTTTTATTTTTATTTTTATTTTTATTTCTTATGTTAATGAGGTTATGTGGCCCACTTGAATGGACCCCACCATAGGGCATGTATTCCATCCAACTCACCTACGAGTGGGGCCCACCTTGTGTGTAGTATACACACCATCCTCCATGAGGTGGCCCACCTAAGCAAGGCCCACCTCTATAATAGTTGCAGAGTCCAGCGTCCAGGGACGCTGGACGTTCCATGAAAAAAATGTAAAAAAAAAAAAGAATTTGCTTGGTTTGGGGATGGCCCACTTGTGTAGGCTCCACCTTGATGCATGTATTAAATCCACACCATCCATTCCCTTCCCAAGCTCTTTTTAGCCGTTGACCTGAAAGATGGGATCCATCAGACTTTCAGGCGGGCCATACCGTAGCAAATGATGGTCTTTACCATTAAAACTTTCCCTATTGGTTTTATGCATCGAAACAGGTCCAATATTGGGCTCGTTTAACTTGTGAGGGCCATGGAAGGCCATTGGATGGAGTGGATGGCTTGGATATGGACCCCACTGGTAAAATCCATCAAAAATAAAAATAAAAAAAAGAGAGAACTTGGCATAGTAACACCAAGCAGGACTTTAATCGCTGCGGTAGTGGGCCCCACGTTGATGTTTACATGTCATCTGTCACACCCCGAACCCCACTCTCTGAAGTGGGCCCATCTCAAAAATCAGCCTGACTCCAAGACTCGGGTGGCCCACACCGTGTGAAACAGTGGAATTGAACATTTACCTTTGAAACCCTTTTTGGGGTCCACGAAGTTTTGGATCGGGGTGAAAACTTCTCCCACCCTCTATTTAGGCCCACTCGGCCTTGTCAATGGGTCGGATGGCATGGAAACGTCATGGTGGGCCCCACATGGAGCCCATAGTAATGTAAGTGTTTTATCTCCACCGTCCGCCTGGACGGTGGAGCCCACTGTATGTGTGTGCGCGTGCGTGTGTGGGTGCGTGTGTATGCACGTGTGTGTGTGGGTACATGTGTGTGCTGGTGTGTGTATATATATTTATATATAATATTATATTACATATAATATATGTTATATATATATATATATATAATATTATGGTATATATAATATATGTTATGTGTATATTTATAATGTTATATTATATATAATATTATATGATATATATATATATATACATATGTGTGTGTGTGTGTATATATTATATTATATATAATTTATTGATGGTGGGAGGCCCACCTCAGTACTTGTGACCCAATGAGTTGAGGCCCATTTGATGTGCACATGGGGCCCAATTGGCGAGGCCCATTTGATACATATAAGGCCAGGTGAGTAGGCCCATTTGATGTACATATGGAGCCCAACTGTCGAGGCCCATTTGACACGTATAAGGCCCATAAACGTAGGCCTATTTGACACGTTCTAAAGCCCACGGGTTATAGCCCATTGCAATGTACATATGGCCCATTGGTGCGGTCCGCTTGATGAACATGAGGCCCATATGATACGGCCCATTTGATGTATTGAAGGCCCAATGAGTTATACCTAAGGTTCATTGCAATGTGCAGTCCCATTATGATTTATGTAATGATGTTTACGTCAGGGCTATGCCTTGGGAGCAATGGTGGTTTGACGTCCACATTGCAAGTATAGTGTGGTTAAATGTCCGCATTATGACATTCCCTAAGGCCCATTGTTAGGCCCATGCGTGTTATGTGCAGGCCGTCTAGGCCCACCTTCGTTATGCATGTCATCCATCCTATATAGCATGTTTAAATTCCATGATTCATGATCATATGCATCATATGTATGCTTGATATGAGAGATGACTGATCATAGCATAAGTCTTTGGGTAGATTGTTTAGGGACTCCCGTATAGGGGGTGTTGCCCTACATGAGCGCACGATACGCACATATTTGTTGTATGACTTAATTGCGTGATTCATGCATTCCGCATTATATGACATGATTACTTTATGCCCTAGTGACATCAGGGCCGTAGCCTCCACAGGCATATCGTGGTTGGCAGGATTGGATACCGAAAATCCTGTTCTACATGGGGTGCTATAGATATCATTGGGTGAAAGTCCCTAAACCCTTATGGTATCGGGAGGTTGCTCCAATGTCTAGACCGAGTGGGTGCATGAGTGCAGAGTGCCAATTATCCGAAGGCCGTACTTTTCACTATGTTATGGTCAGTTGGAAGGGGGTGCGGCCTTACCCGCCTGAGAGGAGGGGGCAAAGCTAGGCTGAATTTGACCAGCTCGAGGAATGGATCCGCTATTGACGAATCGAGCCCGATATTAGCAGGAGGATAGTGAGGTCTCTTCCACTCGCCTTATTGAACGCGATGGGGCGGCAATCTGGTTTGGAGTGTAGTAGACCCTGGTGATATTCCAGAGTTGAGCCGTATTGACATGTGGACTTAGATGAGGATTTGTATGCTTGACTTGCATTTTGCATGGCCTTGGTATGGCCGACATCATTCTTTGCACCGCATGGCCTTGGTACGGCTAATGGGATTCTTAGCATTCATCAGCATGTTCCGCATTACTCTGATACTGCATAACTACATTATCACCTTGAGCATACACTTTCACCATCCTCTAAGCTTTCTATAAGCTTATGCACGACCGTTGCGTGCGGGTGACGTTGGATAGCAGCGCTGAGGCTTGGACGCGTGGCTGATCTTCTTTTGGAGTTTTGGTCTATCTTCATTGTATTTCCCTTATGCTCATTGTACTGTAAAGTTTTTGATTATAGTGGAAATGTGATGGAGTTTTTGGTCGTTGTTTGTGGGTTATGCCTTTGGTTATGCTTATTACGAATCAAACGAAGTTAAAAATCCTCCTTGTAGCATCCCAGGATCGGAACTCGCGAATGGGCGCCGGGAGCCGAGAATGGGGTTCTTAGCCAAGTGTATTGCACTCTGATTGTCACTGTATAGCTTACAATCTGCTTGTTTCTTACCCAACTCCTCCATAAAACCTTGCATCCACACCATCTCCTTATACGCTTCTTTAGCCCCAACATATTCTTCTTCCATCGTACTGATAGATACTATCTTCTGTAACTGAGAGACCCAACTGACTGCAACACTACCCAGAGTAAAAGCATAACCTGTAGTGCTTCTACTGCTGTCGATATCTCCTGCCAAATTTGAATCTATGTAGCCTTGTAGCTTGATTTTCGATCCTCCATAACATAACCCTATATCCACAGTACCTACCAGGTATCTGAGGATCCACTTCACAGCTTCTCAATGTTCCTTCCCGGGGTTGTTCATGAACCTGCTAATAACTCCCACTGCTTAAGCAATGTTAGGCCTTGTGCTCACCATAGCATATATGAGACTCCCAATAGCTGACGCGTATAGGACTTTAGCCATGTAGTCCTGTTCCTCCTGCGTCTTTGTACCTTGCTCCTTAGGTAGCTTGAAGTGGTTGGCTAATGGAGTGCTAACTGGCTTAGCACCTCCCATATTGAATCGATCAAGTACCTTGGTTATGTACTCTACCCGTGACAAAACCAGTTTCTTATTTTTCTTGTCACGCTTTATCCTCATGCTTAGGATTTGTTTTGCAGGTCCTAAATCCTTCATGAAAAATTCTCTAAATAGTTGTCTTTTGAGATTTGAGATGTCCTTCATGCTTGAACCGTCTACAAGCATATCATCAACGTACAGAAGAAGGATGATGTATGACGTATCAAACTTCTTCAAGTAACAACAGTGGTTTGCATGACATCTCCTAAAACCATTTCCCAACATGAAACTATCGAACTTCTTATACCACTGCCTCGGGGCCTGCTTCAGACCATATAAGCTCTTCTTCAGTCTACACACTTTGTTCTCCTTTCTTGGTGCCACGTATCCTGTCGGCTAATGCATGTATATCTCTTCTTCAAGGTCCCCATGAAGAAAGGCTATCTTAACATTTAGTTGCTCTAAATGTAAGTCCTCTGTAGCCACTATACTCAAGACCATGCGAATCGTAAACATTTTCACCACAAGTGAAAATATTTCAGTGAAATCGATACCTGCCTTTTGTTAAAACCCTTTCACAACCAATCTGGCCTTGTACCGTTTCGAACCATTGTGCTCCTCCTTCAGTCTGTAAACCCACTTGTTATGAAGAGCTTTCTTACCCTTAGGTAGAGTGACTAGCTCCCATGTACAATTAGACTTAAGAGAGTCCATCTCATTATCCATGGCCTGCTCCCACTTAACCCGTGTATCTGACTGTAACACCTCTTCAAAACGCTCTGGCTCACCATTATCTGTCAGCAGTAGATGATGTAAGGAGGGTGAGTATCGGACCACGGGTCTCCTCTCCCGAGTAGACCTCCTCACAACCGGTGTATGCGGCTCTGCCTCATAATGCTCCTGTGCATGATTATCTTGTGGCGCTGTAACATCCGTGTCCAATAACTCTTCCAACTCTACGAATTCTTTCTCCTTGGCCTTATTTTCTTACACACTATCCTTATGCATCACTTTTTCATTGAAGACTACATCCTTACTTTTGATGATTTTTTTATTTTCTGCATCCCAAAACCTGTAGCCTATAAACGTGCACCTCCTGAACTTTGCATCCAGCTTATTTCTGTGCTTTGCATCAATGTGAATATATGAAGTGCAACCGAACACTCTAAGATGTGCAAGGTTCACTTCTTTCCCAGTCCACGTTTCTTCTGGTAGCCTCCCATCCAATGGTACTGAGGGACTTTTATTGATGAGATATGCGGCAGTATTCACAGCATCTGCCCAAAAGGTCTTAAGCAACCCTGCATGTAGCCTCATGCTCCTAGCGCGCTCAAGGATGGTCCTGTTAATGCGCTCAGCCACACCATTCTTCTGCGGTGTCCCTGGTATTGTTTTCTGATATTTGACTCCATTTGCTGCATAATACTCTTCAAATCTCTTACCACAATATTCTCCCATATTATCAGATTTGAGACATTTTATTGTTTTACTTTTCTCATTTTCTATCATAACTTTCCACTTCTTAAATACATCAAATACATCAGATTTGTGCTTTAAGAAATAGAGCCACAGTTTTCTAGTAGCATCATTAATAAAAGAAACAAATTAACGTGAGCTACCAAGAGATAATACCTGTGCCGGTCCCCACACATCAATGTGTACAAGCTCCAATAGATGCGTCTTTGGAGCGCGTCCTATCTTCTTAAAGCTTACCCTTTTTTGCTTGCCATACACACAGTCCTTGCAGAAATTCAAGTCAATAGACTTCAGCCCCGGTAGCTTCCCTCTTGACAATATCACTTTCATCCCTTTCTCACTTATATGTCCCAACCTCTGATGTTATAACTGCCCATTCACTCCAGTTGATGCGACTAAGAGTGAACTATACGATCCTGAAGTCACATATAAAGTACCTTCCTTCTTACTTCAAGATATCACCAGGGTACCTTTTGTGATCTTCCAGGAATCACTAGTGAATGTCGTCACATAACCGGTATCGGCCAACTGCCCACTGAGATCAAGTTACGTTTCAAACTCGGTACATATCTGACATCCTTCAATTTCAAAACCGTTCTGTCTTTCTGATTTACATGAACATCCCTCTTTCCAATAATACTACAGGGCTCATCATCACCCAGATAGACTCTCCCAAAGTCACCTGACACATAATCACGCAGAACTTTCTTACATGAAATGGTATGAAACGAAGCACCTGAGTTTATAACCCAAGACTCATTCCTTGCATCAAGAGACAAGATCAACGCCTCTGTGTCACTCTCCTCAGATAGATTCATTGAATCACCTCATCCTCAAAAATAATGCCAACGGATTCTAATTGGCTCGTGACTGTATTGAACTCGTTTAGATGGTCAGCCATGCTCCCACCATCTGACATCTTCATGTTGATAGCTGTTTCATAAGATGAACCTTGTTGGACGCTGAAGGCTTTTCATACATGGTGGCTAGAGCTTCCATTAATTCTTTTGTAGTTTTTATCTTGAATATGTTGAAGGCAATGCTCTTAGACAAAGAGAGTCAGATCATTCCTAAAGCCTTCCTATCCAGTAAATACCATTCATCATCTGTCATCTTTTCTGGTTTCTTCTCTTTTCCTCCTAGAGAAATATAGAGGTCCTTCTGATACAAATAATCCTCCATCTGCATCTTCCAGAAGGTAAAGTTTGAAGATCAAACTTTTCAATTCTAGTTTTCCCTTCTTCTATCATCGCTCCCAATAAAACTAAACCAATAGCTCTAATATCAGTTGTTGCACAACATGCCAACAACACAGTGAACCTAGATCCAATCTCAGGCCTCACCCACAAATGATAAACAAGAAGAAATATAAACTAGAAACAGATCAAAGCAATGCAAACAAACCATAAGACAAGATATACGTGGAAAAACCCCAAACTAGGGTAAAAAACCACGGATGCAAACTTCCACTATGAAGAACGAATAGAGATTACAAGGCAATATACTAATCTCTCCCTTGGAAGTACAGAGAAAATCCCTTACCCACACCTTAGAAATATCTCCCAATATTCACCTTAACACTAGAATAGCCCTAGGGACCCCAATTTATAGTTTTAGTAACTTCCCTTTCGCACCCCTGCGAAAGGCAACATAGAAATCTACAGTTCGCATCAGATTAAAAAACGAATCTGTGTAACCATGACAGGTCGAGCGAACTGCACGACCGGTCGAGCGGATCCCACGACCAGTCGTGCATGGCCCACGACCGGTTGAGTACCTCAGACCCAAAAAACTGATGCTCACTGGAGTTCGAGTGGTGCCAGTCCACGATTGGTTACGACCGGTCGAGCGGGCTCCATGACCCATCAAGTAGGGGCCACGACCAGTCATGCGCGGCCCCAGATGTGGCTCCACTTCTTAACACTAAGCCTTGGAGCCCATCTTGTGTTCATACCAAGCCTTTCATAGGGAATGTGGCCCACCTTGTGCTTATTGAGCCCTTAGGAAGCCCATATTGTTACGTGATGGAACGGGCAAGGAAGCCACTCCTTATTCTTAGGCCCATTCTTGATATGAGTAGGCCATTTAGGCCCATCTTTGATATGAGGAGAGTACATCGTCACCATAGGTGGAAAGATCGGTGGTATCAGGTTTCGTATATTCACTGTTGAGGACCAATCCTCATGTTATGGATTAGATCTTCCGTCCTTATATGAACCCCGCTATATATATAGGCCGATTATTGATTACGACTATGATTGATATATGCGCTGAGTATGTGTTAGCATAACATTGTGATTGTATGAGATCCATTGTGACTATGTGAGGCCTATCGTAATTGTATGGGGCCCATTGTGTGATTGTATGAGGCCCATTGCGATTATATGAGGCCCATTGTGATTGTATGAGGCCCATTATGATTATGTGAAAGCCTTTGTATGTTCAAGGCCCAATTGTGATGTGTGAGACCCACCATGTGTATGTGATTATGTGCACATAACTCGTTCATTATTACGAGCCATGGGCCACCTTATACAGGCCCACCATGATGTATATGATTATAATCATGCTTAGTATACTTCATGATACATGCCCATACACATCATTCGCATGCTTGTTATGAGGAGTGATTGAGCATAGCATGTGCCGTTGGGCTGATTGTTTATGGGATTTCTTGAGAGATGAGTTGCCCCACATGAGCATGTGGTACACACAGGTTTGATGCATGACTAGATGGTATGGCTCATTCGTCTCGCATTTTGTGACATGATCATTTGGTGCCCTAGCAACATCAGGGCTGCGGCCTCCACAGGTATTTCGTGAATAGCCATATAAGACACCGAAAATGTTTGGTTTGAGCATATGAGCACTTTGAATGTCCATGGGTGAAAGTTCCTAAACTTCCATAGCCAGGGGATGCTTCAACATATAGATCGAGTTGAATACATGAGCGCTGAGTGCTAAATACCAGGAGGTCGTGCTTCCCACTGTATCATGGTCGGTTAGGAGGGGGTGTGACCTTATCCTCCTGAGGGAGTAGGCAATGTTAGGCTGAGTCTGACTAGTTTGAGGAATGGGTCTGCTATTGACGAGCTGGGCCGATATTGGTAGGAGGATGGTGATGTCTCTTCCACTTACCCAGTTGTGCGCTTGATGGGGTGGCAGGTGGCATAGAGTGTACTAGACACCAGTGATGATCATAGAGAAGTATGTACTGATGTGTGGACTTATTGAGTAGGAGTTGTGTACTCAATATTTTACTCATTTATTTATTCACTATCCACTCGGGTTGGTGGTGCGCAACTAATTGTTATGTGTACCTTCGCAATGGACATAATTTGGTTGGGGCATGCGACCAACCTGAGATCAAGAGTTTACAATATTAAGTTTGGCTATCCAAATTTAGGTATGATACTGGTTTGGATAGAAGTCCCTTATGATGGATCCCATAGTCTGCGATACTACGTATTATCATCCCGATTTCACACTCTAGCTTAGTCATTTTATTTACACCATATATTGCATTGCATCCATGGCATATGATATTTTGGGTTGCTATGTTTCTGCATTTATATGGCCTAGATGAGGCTGATGGTATTCGTGGACTCGTCAGGATTTGCATATTGTATTGCATCCTCGGTATCTAATATTTGGCTTACTATGTCTTTGCCTTGCATAGCTGATCTACATTGTTTCCTCAATATATGATATTGGCTTATTATGTTTTTACATCGCATAGCCTGGATAAGGCTAATGGTATTTATGGACTTACCAGCATCTTTTCGCACTGCTTTGATATTGTATACTTGGCACTTACATTGAGCACACACTTTCATCGTCCTCTGAGCTTTTTATAAGCTTATTCACAATAGATGCGTGCAGGTGGAGTTAGGTCAGAGCAGTGTTGAGCTTGGAGCGTATAACTGTCTTCTGGAGCTTTGATTTTCAATATATGTATTTTTCTTTCAGCACTGTATTCAACTGTTTATATTAGTGGATATGTGATGATGAAGTTGCCTTTGTGATTTGGGTAAACTTGCGGTTATGTTTCTTACGAGATAAATGTAAGTTGAAAAATCCTCCTTGTAGGATCTCAAGATCAGAATCTAGCGTATGGGTGCTGGGAGCCGAGAACGAGGTACTACGGAGGTTGTCGGCATCGGATTTGGCGATCGAAATTTTACGAGCCCGATTTTCGAGTTTGGGGTGTGACACATGTTCTAGTAGTAACTCATGGACACTGGCGCATACAAATAAACCTAGTGGGAAAATTGGTAAATGCATAGAGGCACAGTAAAATAGATTGCTGTTCACCATCATAGTTGGAGTATGGAATTTTGGGGACGAAATTCTCTTTAAGGGGGGTAGTTTGTAACACCCCGTACTTTTCAGTACTCGAGTGTTACCACATAACCTAACTTAGTATAAATACAAACCTAGATTAAGCAAACATTCACATTCATTCTAGCCTAAATCCAACCGTTGGAAACAATTCCCATCTGTATATCAAGTTATCCATCCGTCAATTTTCAAGATGGATCATCATACCACTAATGAGACCTATTTTTTGGATTCCAATTTCATTGATGGATAAATCTAGCCAACGATTTTGGATTGAGAACCCTAAATCACGAGATCTACTGTTCAAAGTGTCCACGATGCCTTATTGGTCAACTCATCATCTCATCATGCAGTTCAACCACTTGATTGTAAAGACAACTCCTAAAGACTTGGATTGATAGATCCATCACTCATCTGGTTTTCGAAACTCCATCAGACGATACTACACTTAACCATTATAATTATGTCATTTGATCATTAAATTTATCGATGATTCTCACCTAAATTGGGCTAGGAGCCCTAGAGATCACCAATGACCAGGTTTCGAATCAATCTGACCATCAGAACTTCATAGATCGTAAGATAACCACATGTTTGGAAAGCTTGGCCCACCTGAGCATTGGATCCGCCTCGTCTTTGGCCAAACCTTTCATTTAAATCCATAGAACGTCTTGAACAACGTGGATATTAGAAGAACATCATTTGTGGGGTTTGAATCACCAAATACACTATTCATTAACTCCAAAACCAAGCTATGAGTGACATATGAGCTGAAATTATAAGACCATACTACAAAGGCCTTAAATCCCACGACTCATCACTAAGTGGGTAGCCTTTAGACCCTATGACCTTTCGGATAGGGATGGATTAAGATCAGAAAAATTCTAGCCATTAGATTGTAAGAAAGTGTAATCTTATCACTCAAATCAAGTCATAGGGCCCACCTAAACTTTGGATCTGCCTGAATTTCAATTAGATGCCCTGATTGTGACATCCGAAGTGAATAGACAGATTGGATTTCCTCGATCATCACTATGGACCCCACACCCTCTGCGTGTGTGCTAAGAGTCGGTGCACCAGACTAGAGATCTGGTCAAATCGGGTCTAACCAGTGCCTACCTAAAAGAGGTAAAGGCCTCTGCTTTCCTGCCTGCGAGCATTTTAAATGGATGATGTCCGTTTGCTATGCTCGGTGGCTCACCATCGTGTCCCACATGCATGATCCGAACCGTCCATTTGATGGAGGGCTCGCGTCCGGACAAACCCCACCCAGCTTTGGACCTTGAAGCACGTGTGTATGTACACGATTTTCAGTGCGATAGACGCGTGGGTGCGGCATCTCCCAAAAATAGAAAATTTCCATTTCTTATCCTATTTACCAAGCTGGCGATCTGTGTAAGCTCCCCTCCCTGCATCTCGACCGTTCATGTCAGAGAAATCCTAGCCACCCACTCATAATTACATGGTTTAGGGCTTTCAAAAAAATAATGGCCGATTTTGGTTGCGCCAACAGTTTGCAAATACCCCCATCAAAAGAAACCCTAGCATCTAGTTGATCCCAGCCATCCATTCCTATCTCTTTCTTTCATAAATAAACCCTAGAAACTGTGTTCTAGCACCCCTCGACCTTTCTTACTGCTGCAGGAGAAAACCCATTTGTAAGCCTCCACCTTGGAACCCACCATGGAAACGTCACCCAAGCTTCATTTTCTAGCTCCTACAAGTACTGTATGGAAGGTCTAGAGCCTTCAGCAGCATTGTTTCAAAGGAAAATGGCCAGCTTTTAAATCCACCATTAATGGTTGCTTCTTCATCCCCGCTAATCTTCTTCATCGATTCAAAGCGTTTCAAGTCGCATGGTGAAGTCTGAGTCCAGACTTGACTGGTTGTGCGAAGAGTTAAAAGGAGAGAAGAATGAGGGAGAAAGCAGTGAAAGAGAGCTCGAGCTTGAATCGAGTTGTGCCGCACTAACCCTTTGCCGAGTCATGGTATCGAGTCGGGTGCTCAACTCAGAATGCTTGCTGGTTTCGGACCAAGTCCAGAGCTCCACAAGCTTCAGGGAGGAAGAGAAAGAACGTGAAAGAGGAGAGAGAGAATGGAGAGAGTGTGCATGTGTGCAGCATCGACTCAACCCAACCGAGTCGCTGGTGCGATTTCCTGAGTCATTGGTTTGAGTTGTACAAGTCAAGTCTGATCAGGTTTAGTCTAGCAATTGCCGGTGTATGGTTCTGAGTGAAAAAGAAAAAGATAGAGTTGGGGGTGATGCAGTTGCACCATGTTAATTGTTCAACCCACCGAGTTGCTGACCAGGTTCAAGTTTAGGGCGGGCAAGGTTCAGTCCATTTCACCCCAGGGAAGAAATAGAGGGAGAAAGAAAATCAGGAAGAAGTAGAAGAGGGAGAGAGATAGGTGGATGGTGGCAGCAGTATGGATCCTGAGTTGACTCGATGAAGTTTCACCAGGTTGTTGAGTTCTGGAGAACTCAGTCAAATCCAGTTATATCAGCTTGGTAGTGAAGTTTGACTCCTGACCTAAACTGCGTTGTTTCAGCTGAGTTACATCTTAGTGAGTTAAAACCGAGTTGAGTGACTCACTTGGGTAGGGAAGTTGGCCCAACTTATTATAATGCTAGTCTGGGTTTAATTAGAAGTTATTTCTATTACAAGAGCATGAGAAATCTTAAATTTTCCATGTACAGGATCTTCCATATATAAGATTGATTATGATGGTTCAAATTTGAATTCAAATCATGATGGTTAAGGAATTGGAATCCCCCAAATAACCCCAATAGTTATCACCCATTAGGTGTAGTATGGAATATATGGGGCTTGGATTGGATTGAATCGACCCAATTTAGGTTGAGCCTAGTTGGAGTGAACGGGCTCGGGTTTGGGTCAAGTCCCACACGAGAGAAGTTGATTTTAAGAGCACTCTCTTCCTAGCGACAATATAGATGGTTCAAAACATAAGGTGATGATTTCTTCCCATTGACCTTTCCATTTTCCCATTAACTTAAGTGATGGTTCCAATTTTAATTACAGTTGATAATTGATATCTCTATTACTTACGTTAGCTGTTGAATTTGATCTCTAACTTATGCTCAACGTTTATCTTGTATACACATATATACGTTGCACTTGTATACCTACTCATGCTTGTGGATTACTTGTGGATTGCTTATGGAACTTAAACTGGAACCTCTATCAGTGGGAAACCCCACTTGTATATGTATACCCACCATTGGGATGTAACTTGAGTGATTGTGGCTATAATGGGCCTCGACCTAGTGGCTATTTTACCCAAGTTTGTGTGGACTTACCATCTTGCGGATCCTTGTGCCTTATGTGGCTTTGATGTGATATCTGCCCTTTGCGCCTTTGATGTGATATCTTCCCTTTGTGGCATTTATGTGATATCTGCCCTTTATCCTTTGTGGCTTTGATGTGTTATCTGCCCTTTTTACCTTATGTGGCTTTCATTTGCCCTAAGTGGCTTGATGGATTATTTCTATATATCTATGCGATGGTAAGATCCACATGTGACTACGATTGACCACTAGTTGTGGAGGTTACCATTAAACATCCTAATGCTGGAGTCTCATGAGCCGGGGATGGTGGGAATGGGATACTATGATCGAACTATTGGCCTATGCTGGGTAACGAGCCCCTCGTTGTGACCTTTAAGCTTTCTTAAATAGGCTGGTTGTAATCGGAATAATAATGGATGGGTTAATCATGTTTTTATAGCATTTTGGCGATGACGGATGGCTAATTCTGGATGCTATAGATAGCACGTGCCCTTAGGCTTAATGGGGTATCATTTTGCTATCTCGCAGACCATCAACTATCGACCTACATATGTGATATCCGATGGCTTGGTCATTATATTGTACGTGATGTACGCACGTGATGTGTGCGCTGATGACCAGTCATATGCATGGGTGACGAGCCCAAGTCCAACCGGATGAGCATTCCCAGGTCGATGTGTATTCACGCATCCATGCATTTAATCAAGACTGCTTCATGTATTGTTTTAGATGATTTATTCTTTAAAACTATGCTTGACTAATGCGGCGGTGTGTAATCTTAAGGGAAATTCACATTGAGCAGGCCACTCATGCATCAAATATATAACTACACAGGTAGTACAGGTGGCGTAATTGATATGCATGTTCGGAGTTGATGAGGAGTAGGGTACAACTGCCAGGGATGTATGACTGTACTTGCCAAGAGAAGCTGTACAATCTTGTGGCTCAAGATTATGTGCATTTTATTATTTTTCTTGTATAAAATATGTAATTCTTGCATTTATTATTACAGAGACATTGGTTTGTATAAGTCATTATGGGCAGCCGCCATATATCATGAATGTAATGCAAATTTTCTTTTATATTTGATTTGTCCATCTTTCGCTAAACAGCTAAATCTGAAAGAAAAAGAAAAGAAAAAAATAATTGAATTTGACTATCATTAAAGGTTAACACTTAGGTCTTTGGAGAACGAGTTATATACTCGGGTTTTCGAAAACATGGGGCGTTACACGAGTCTAAAGGGAGACATTCCAATAAGGGTCTTAAATACAGTACGGTAAGCTCATAAAGTATCGGTCAAGCGAATTGACCAATCCTTGCGATCAGGGTTAACCATTTTCTCTAAAATATGTTTAATCTCCCTATTGGAAATCTTAGCTTACCCACTTGTTTGTGAGTGGTATAGAGTGCTCAGCTTGTGGGAGATGCCATATTTCTTCATTAAGTTTGCAAATGGCCTATTATAGAAATGTGAACCCCATCACTAATGATGGCTCATGATGTTCCGAACTAGGAAATGATATTTTCTTTTAAGAATTTAATAGTCGTTTGATGGTCATTGTCCCGGCACGGGATCGCTTCAACCCATTTAGTGACATGGTCTACAGCTAATAAAATGTAGAAATTTTTAAAAGATTGGGGGAATGGTCTCATGAAATCGATGCCCTAGTAATCAAATGCTTTAATGATCAGAATGAGATTCAAAGGCATTATATTTTGACTAGACAATGCTCCCAATTACTGACAACTTTCACAAGCTTTGCAAAACTCATGAGTGTCATTGAACATAGTGGGCTAGTAAAAGCCACACTGCAGAATTTTGGTCGTGGTCTTTTTAGCAGAAAACTGACTACCACAGGCCTTAGAGTGATAGGAGGAGATGACACTTTGGTGTTCATTTTTTGGCACACCTCTCCTTAGAATTTGATTTGTGCAATATTTAAACAAATACGGATCATCCTAGAAAAACTTGTGTACCTCGACGAAGAATTTCTTTTTATCTTGCGCAGTCTAATGCGTTGGCGTGAAACCTGTAGCAAGATAGTTTGCGATGTCAGCAAACCAAGGTAGGTGGTAGAGTTTAAACAGTTGTTCGTTAGGGAACATGTCGTTTATAGGTGTCGTCTCAAGGGTGTTAAGAAGATCAAGGCATGAAAGATGGTCAACTACTACATTCTCTAGTCCCTTTTTATTTTTTATTTCTAAGTCAAATTCTTGGAGTAGTAGGATCCATCTTATCAAACGGGGCTTAACATCATTCGTAGAAAGAAGATACTTGAGTGCTGCATGATTGGTATAGATGATGATCTTGGGTCCAATCAAGTAGGACCTAAATTTGTCTAGAGCGAATACTATGGCTAAGAGTTCCTTCTCCATAATAGAGTAATTCACTTGGGAATAATTTAGAGTTCTACTTGTATAATGAATAACATAAGGTTTCTTTTCTTTTCTCTGACCTAACATCGCCCCAATAGCATAGTCAGATGCGTCACACATAATTTTAAAAGGGATGTTCTAGTCCGGTGGTTACATAATAGGTGTGGTAGTTAGCATGCCTTTGAGCTTAGAGAAAACTTCTTGGTATTGCTTAGTCCACTTGTATGATACATCCTTTTGAAGTAGATTGCATAGAGGACGAGAGAGGTGACTAATGTCTTTTATAAATCTTCTATAAAATTTGGCGTATCCTAAGAAGGCTCGCACATCTTGTATGCTCTTGGGTGGAGGTAGGTTAGAGATAAGATCAATTTTACCTTTATCTACCTCAATTCTCTTAGATGAGATGATATGTCCAAGAATAATTCCCTTATGAACCATGAAATGATACTTCTCCCAATTTAGTACCAAATTCTTTTCCTCACATTGCTTCAGTACATTTTTCATATTTTCCAAACATTCGCTGAAGGATGGACAAAAGACAGAGAAGTCATCCATGAAGACCTCTAAATATTACTCCACCATGTTAGAAAAAATACTCAATACATATCGCTCGAAAGTGGCGGGGGCATTACATAGTCCGAATGACATCCTTCAGTAAGCAAAGGTGTCATAAGAACATGTGAACGTTGTCTTTTCCTAGTCTTCAAGGGCTATCTTTATCTGATTGTAATCCGAATACCGTCAAGGAAGCAATAGTAAGAGTGACCAGCTAGCCTTTTTAAGATTTGATCAATGAAGGGTAAGGGAAAGTGGTCCTTCCTTGTGACAGTATTCAACTTCCTCTCGTCAATGCACATTCTCTAACCAGTAGTGACTCTAGTTGGCATGAGTTCATTGTTGGCATTGGCTGCGATGGTGATTTCAGACTTCTTAGGAACTACCTGAGTTGGACTTACCCATTCGCTATCAGATATGGGGGTATATAATACCCACATCCAATAAGTTAAGAACGTTATCCTTAACCACCTCCTTCATGTTTGGATTTAATTTACGTCGTAGTTGTCGAGAGGTCTTCACATTATCCTCGAGATGAATGCGGTGAGTACAAATCAAATGGTCAATTCCCTTGAGGTCTGCAATCGACCATCCAATGGCTCATTTATGCTCAACAAGAGTAGAGATAAGCATACTTTCCTATTCTTACTCAAGGTTAGAAGAAATCATCACTAGGTATGTCTCATTTTGACCTAAATAGACATATTTCAAATCAGAGGGTAAATGTTTTTGGTCAAACTTCAGTGCTTTAAGGTTATACGGTAGAGGCACTTCATCATTTTGGGATAATCTTCAAATTGTGGCCTCCACTGGTTAACTTCAAGTACTGGCATAGTATCAAGCATGGCACCCATCTCCCTAATCGTATCATTATTTAAATCATGTGAGTGGGCCAAACATGTCTCTAGAGGGTCAAAGTATAAAGTCAGAAGAGCTCTATATTCCATAAAAGAGTCAATCATGTTAATGTCATGGGTATCATCATCATCATCTACCTGTTTGCTTATATTCAAAAAAATATTGAGCTGCAATGTCATATTTCTGAAAGATAAATTCATAACTCCATTCCTACACTTAATGATTGCATTTGATGTGGCAAGGAATGAGCGACTAAGAATGATAAGAATTTGAGTGCTCATATCCATAATGGGTTGAGTATCTAGGATGATAAAATCTACTAGATAGTAGAATTTATCAACTTGGACCAACACATCCTTGATTATCCCTCTCGGTACACGAACTGAGCGATCAGCAAGTTGTAATGTGGTTCGGGTGAGTTTTAATTTACCCAGACCTAATTGTTCATAGCCTGAGTAAGGGATCAAATTTATACTCACTCCTAAGTCAAGAAGTGCGTGCTCAATCCGCTAGTTCCCAATTTCACAATTGATGGTTGGGCTACCAGGATCTTTGTATTTTTGTGACACATCTTGCTTTAAGATGACACTCACTTTTTCTATCAAGAAGATTTTCTTTTGAATGTTTTGCCGTCTTGGGGTCGTGCATAGATCTTTCAGAAATTTAGCATATGATGCTATTTGTTTAATGACATTCAGTAGAGGAATGTTGATCTCTACTTGTTTAAGCACCTTTAAAATGTCCTGGGAGTTAGAGAGAGGTTTTGGTGTAATTAACTGTTAGGGGAATGGCGCAATTGATTTGCTTTGAAGTTCCGGTTCTAACTCATGTGGATTATTGCTAGGTCTATTAGTTTCATCTACTTCTGGGTCCTTATACTTTTCAGCCATTATCGGAATAGATTTGTCAATTATTTTTCCACTCCTAAGAGTGGGGATAGACTTGGTGTAACGCCCTGAAAATCGGAGGTCGAGCAGAAGCTCAACTCCCAAGTTCCAACACATCACTTATGCAACATAGAAAATGATAATTAAATATTATCTGTATTAGCGCATTAAATATGAGTGAGATTATACCAAATTAGCATATCATACTGCAGAGACAATTACATTACGCAAGCGGAAGACTGTAATAAATATATAAAGCATACAAGTGGTTGTAAGTCCCCAGGGTATGAACGTGTCACAAGGTCAAATAATTACATATATAATTCCAAAATTTACAAAATGATAAGGTGCAATGTCATCTAATCCATATCACTACGATCCCTGCGACGTAACTCTAGGTCTACATAGACCCGCCAAAGAGTTACATGTAGGAGAATTCCTCGTCGTTGTACAATGCCGTCTCCAACTCATAAGCCTCGCCATCATCTGAAACTACAACAGAGTTTGGTTGGTGTTTTAAAACACCGTCCCAAAGTGGAAATGAGTGATCAACTCAGTGGAGCTATAAAGCAAAGGTTGACATGTTATCAATTCAGTCAAGCAGTAATGATAAAGCAATACAACAAGCATTCCTAAGTATAAGGATGATATGTATTAATGATGCATGCCCTCGCTTGTACTCCCTCTGCGACATCATCTCACGATCGCGCATGCTAAACTCTCACTGTGCTCAACACCCACGCCAAAGGCACATGTAATGCGGTGCATGGTCGTGTTAACCAAGTTCTTAATTAGACCTATTCATACAGCAGGTTTGGGAAGCTAAGGTACCTCCCTTTATATCATTTATCCAAACAATAATCCATCTAGGGTCGTTAATCCTAGTTGATCACATACGATAGGCAAGTTCGCGAGTTTACACTATAGGTCACTACGGGAGGCTCGTCACCTCAGCGTAGACTTAATTCATACTCGAGGTCACTAGAAGAGGCTCGTCACTAGATTGTAGGCCTACTTTATACTCGAGGTCACTACGGGAAAGGCTCGTCACCTTAGCGTAGGCCGACAGCTCGAATACAGTGTCCCATACCACCGTATTCGGCTCACGAGTTTGTGATTCTCACTGGTCACCACGAGGAGGCTCATCACCCCAACGTAGGCCGACAGCTCGACCATGGTGTCCCATACCACCATGTCTGGCTCATGAGTCTTAGCGGATCGTGGTACCAAGGTTGAAATGGGCTTTAAATTGGTAAGTGGTACCTTAGATTCAAGCAGTAACGTCCATAAATGGTGAACACACATTAGTCCAATCGGGTTACTTGACAAGCTCGACTGGCATGAACACACGTTAAATTAATCGATATAGAGCGCATAAGCACTCCGCGTGGCCTAACCACTGTTGACAAACAGCGTACGACTCGGATTCATTGAACGTGTCTTGTGTAGCGAAATGACCTCGGCCACTAATTCGGGAATCATTACCGATTGCTTGGACTATGCAGTAGTCCCAATCATATTTAAACACAGTAGGCATTCATATGTGATAGTCAAACAACATGTGATAGACAATTCAAATATAAATCTCATTTGGGCATTTTAATAAACACATAGTACACATGTTATCATACATAAGCGTTTCATCCATAAAGCACGTAGCAGTAAGATAGGTTATATGTAGGAAACTGTAACTACGGATAAGGTAATTGAGAATCCTATCTCAATACCCTCATTAAATGCAATTCAACAAGCATTATCTCATTCAGGCATTTTATTAAACACTTAGACTACACATATCAACATACATGTAATAAATTAGTTGTAACATATATTATAGCAAATCCTTTCACAAGGGAGTTGCCACACGTACAACAATCATATATTCTCAAACAACAATCATGGTGAGCACAAATCGTAATTCCGTAGTCATACAAACATTTCAACAAACACATGGAATGCATTAGTTTCACGTAGTTCATATATATATGTAATACGTGGAAAACATCACATCTAAGCATATATGATAGTAATCAAGTCAGTCATAAATCATTAACTGATATTGAAAGCCTTGAAAACCATAACCTAAATGTTTATAGTCCATACCTTTCGTCGGTAAACTCATATCAAACTCAGTTCGAACACTACGCCTTTGTCTACGGCAGAACG
This sequence comes from Magnolia sinica, assembly GCF_029962835.1. Classification (NCBI taxonomy): domain Eukaryota; kingdom Viridiplantae; phylum Streptophyta; class Magnoliopsida; order Magnoliales; family Magnoliaceae; genus Magnolia; species Magnolia sinica. Next base: position 32,062,958 of record NC_080580.1, read on the forward strand.
GCTGCCTAAATCAATGAAATAGGTTAGCTATTTCACCAATTCCTCTATTTGAATCCCTAAAATAAATTAGGGTTAGGATTTCTTACCCAAAAATGGATTCGGATTTGACAGTGTAGCGATACAGGTAGGATGATTCGGCACGTGGAGCGGTGGGAACGAATCCCACCAACTATCTCACACTTTCTCTCTCTTCTCCTCACTTTCTCCTTCTCTTTTCTCTCTTCTCTCTCTTAAGGTTTAGGAAATTCGTATGGAATAAGAGAGGGGTGGGTTAAGGCCCTTATATAGGCCCAAAATTGATGTCAATGGCCCCAGGCCATGGTATACTTAGGTTATAGCCAAAAGTCGTCTGTTTCTGGGTAACGGAGCTCATCTGGAGGTCCATTTCCCGGTTCGGTCCGGAGAAAGTTCCTTGGCAATGGATCTATGCCAGGTTAAAGTTTAGGTCCGATCGGATTTGTACATCGACCGTGGTGGACCAGCGTCAGTTCAACGTCCTTCGTTATTCGATCAGGGCCACAAGTATACTGGCATGTGTTGGGAATTTTCCCTGATCCAAGGGTGTAATTGGGTTAGAATCTGACGGTACCTTAAATTTTTCCTACAAGTGAACAGCTCAATTCACTTAAGTTTGAGTTCATTTTCTAAAGATATTCGCGTTTCTCACACATTTCGCTCTAGACTCAAGTTGTGCGTTTCTGGATACTATTTGGACTTGATTCCCGAAATGGTTGTCAAGCCCATAAAACGGTCATAACCATATAGTTTCACGGTAATTGGACTTTCGATGCATGGTCCAGGTCCGGTACGGAGTTTCAAGATCCTCCCGAAAGCCACTGGGTTTTGAGATTAATCCTAGGTTTTCAAGTAATGTAGAGTTAGTAATTCTACTGATTTTGGATCCTGTAGTTCATATAGAAAGTGGTTCGAGCTAATCCAATAATTAATTCAGTTTAGTACTTAATTAATTTTTGTCTAATTTCTAAAGAATTCGGTCCTTAGTGATTTTTGCCTGAGGTGGTACTCGCATCTTTGTACGAATTTTTTCGAGACGTTACAATCTACCCCCCTTAAAGAAAAATTTCATCCTTGAAATTAGTACCTTTTCGTACTCCTCGAGAATTTGAGGGTAGTTCTGACGAACCTCGGCTTTTGTTTCCCAAGTAGCCTCTTCCTCAGTGTGATGCGTCTATAGTACCTTCACAAGCAGGATAACCTTACTATGCAGCACCTGCTTCTTCCTGTCTAGGATACGCATCAGTCGCAGCACGTAAGTGACATCTTCACTCAACTGTACCTACTCCCATTTGATAATGTGGGAAGGGTCAGGAACGTATTTCTTCAGCATGGACACATGAAATACGTTGTGCATGCCTACGAGTGGTGTGGGCAAAGTAAGGCAGTACGCTACCACACCCACTCGGTCTAGTATCTGAAATGGGTCAATGAATCTCGGTGTGAGCTTCCCTTTCTTTTTAAACCGGAGGACTCCCTTCATTAGGAAAACTTTCGGGAATACATGGTCCCTAACCTCAAACTCTAGCGGTCACCACCTTATATCGGCTTAACTCTTTTGTCTGCTCTGTGCTACCTAAAGTCAACGCCTGATAATGTCGATCTTTTTTGAGGTCGTCTATATTAACTCTGGGCCAATTAAACTCTTCTTGCCAACCTTTGCCCAACAATGCGGTGCTCTACATGGATGCTCATACAGTGCTTTCTAGGGGGCCATGCCAATACTCACTTGAAAGTTGTTGTTGTAAGCGAACTCAGCATAAGGAAGACAGTCATCCCAACTGTCCTTGAAATCAAGCACACAAACTCGCAGCAAATCTTCCAACACCTGATTCACCATTTCCGTCTGCCCATCAGTTCGTGGGTGGAACGTAGTACTTAACTTCAGTTTCACACCCCATTGCTTCCTGGATACGAGTCCAGAAGATAGATGTGAATCGTGTGTCTCAATCTGACACGATCTCCATAGGAACTCTATGTGGACGTACTATCTCCTTGATGTATAGCCTGGCCAAATCGTTTACTGAGTTTGAGACTCTAATAGGGAGAAAATGAGCCGACTTCATCAACCGGTCCATAATCACCCAAATGGAGACATGTCCCTTCCTCGTCTTCGGTAACCCTAAGATGAAATCCATAGACATGAAATTCCATTTCCATTCAGCTATGGGCATGGGTCGAAGCAGTCCAAGAAGTCAGCTATGGGCATGGGCTGAAGCGTCACTGCCTCATATTCAAGTCTCTGTGTGTGAATACGTATCTGAGGCTCTTATGTTCGCAAAAGAGCTTGAACTCCTCTCCATAGAGGTAATGTCTCCAGAGCTTCAATGCAAAGATGATGACCGCTAACTCCAGGTCATGCGTAGGGTAGTTTTCCTCATGTTTCCTCAACTGTCGCGATGTATAGGTAATAACCCTGTCCTTCTGCATCAAAATGCAACCCAAACCAACACGAGATGCGTCGGTGTATATCGTATATTTAACCCCTTGATCTGGCAATACTAGCACAGGGGCGGATGTCAGCTTGTCCTTCAATTCCTGAAGGGCTACTTTTGCCTTCTCATTCTAGGCAAACTTAAGGTTTTTCCGAGTGAACTGAGACAGCGGTCTGGCTATCTTGGAAAAATCCCTAATGAATCGGTGATAGTAACCTTCCAGGCCGAGGAAACTCCTCACTTCAGTCACCGAACCAGGCTGCTCTCAGTCCTGAACTGCGGTCACCTTAGCAAGGTCCACAGCTATGCCTTCCTTGGACACCACATGTCCAAGGAACTTGACTTCTTCTTTCCAGAAGTCACACTTCTTGTACTGGGTAAACAATTGGTTCTTCCTTAGAGTATTAAAGACTGCTCGCAGGTGTTCCTCATGCTCCTCTCAACTCTTAGAATATATCAGGATGTCATCTATAAATACGATGACGAATCGGTATAGATACAACTGAAACACTTGATTCATCAGGTCCATGAACACGGCCGGTGCATTCATGAGTCCAAACAACATCACAAGGAACTCGTAGTGCCCAAAACTAATCCTGAAAGCTGTCTTCTGCACGTCCTCATCCCTAACGCACAATTGGTGATACCCTGACTGTAAGTCAATCTTTGAAAAATATTATGTCCCCTTCAACTGATCAAATAGGTCATCCATCCTGGGTAAAGGATACTTATTTTCCACCGTCACTTGGTTCAATCTGCGATAATCAATACACAATCACAGCAATCCATCTTTCTTCTTCACGAACAACACGGGTGCTCCCCAAGGAGACACTCGGTCGTATGAAACCTGAATCCAACAGGTCATCAATTTATCTCCTTAGTTCCTCCATCTCACATGGAGGCATGCAATACATCGGTACAGATATAGGTGTTGGACTAGGCACTAGATCAATGGTAAAATTGATCTTGCACTGAGGAGGTAATCCAGGTATCGTTTTAAACACTTCCCAGAAGTCTTGAACCACGGGCGTGTTCGGAAGTGTCAGACCACCAATATTCTTTAGCAAGGTAGCATAACAACTAATACGGTAGTACTAACTGACCTAAATTGAGAATTTAAAGGTCGTGCCCTCAGGTCCATGGGCTATCACCACCCTAGTATCACAATCGATCTCTACCTTCATCTTGGTGAGCCAATCCATACCGAGGATCACATCGTAATGACATAACAGGGTAATAATTAGGTCGACAGGGACTGTTCTGCTCCTTAAGTCTATTGCACAACCCTTACATATCTTGGTAGTGTCTGAGAAAGTAATCTTAAAGAAGATAGCTTAGAACTTAATGGAATAGAGGTTAAGGATGAGGGATATGCGCACGATATGATCGAAATAGTAGACCTGGTGTCCACCAATAAGAAGACTGGTATACCTTGGATATGTGCTGTGACTTCAAAAGCCAGTGGTGTTGTAGTTACTGTCTCGGATGCTTTAGCTGCAAGTGAATGCACCCGAGCCTGTCAAGAATGGTTCAGTTGCGGTGCCATCGGTCGCTGAGGTGGCCTAAATCAAGGTACAGGTGGCCTGTAAGAAGGCTGTGCAGGCGGTGCTGATCGTAGAGGTGGAGCCGAGATAGCTGGTGGCATCTGACGATTAATCTTCTGAGGGGGCATGAAGTCATTATCCCTCATACTAGTGAAGTAGTAAGTGTCAGAATGGCTCGACCTCTTGCAGTAGGTGCACCATACATTAGGTTACCTCTGCTGTGTCGGTGGAGCCATAAGCCAAGGAGGAGAATCTGCTCGTGGCCTCTTGCTGAGGATCGGTCTGCTTGGCAAGTCTGGTCAAGGCCTACGACTCATAGGCACACATATACAGGACAGCTTGTCCCCATCCTGTTCAGCTTGCAGAGACATGTCCACTAGCTCAGCATAGTTGAGTATGCTAGCGCAACACATCTTTGAGCGTATCTTGGGTTGCAGACCCTCAGAAAATCACTGCATGTTCATCGGCTCATTCGCTAAGATCAAAGAAGCATATCTGGCCAGCTCCATGAACCTATTCTCATATTCTGCCACTGTCATCCCTCCTTGTCGAAGGCGAAGGAACTCTCCCTCCTTCTCATTACGGTAGGTGAGAGGGAAATACTTCCCATGAAAGCGTGTCTCAAAAGCCTCTTATGTCCACACATAACTAGGGGCAATGGTCAGCAGGACGGTATCTCACCAGAGACTGGCCTCCTTCTCGAACATGTAGGTGACCAACTCAACCTGCTTTGCCTCAATGTAGTGTAGCGGCTTCAGAATCTTAGAGATGCGGTCAAGCCAATACTCGGCCTCCTTGGGTCTATGAGTACCCGCAAACGTGGGAGGTCAGAAGCGCTGAAATCGGTCAAATAGGCTGCTGTCACTCATATTCCCAGTAGGGTGCACAGGTGGTGTAGGCGAAACCACATTCTTGTTCTGGGTAAAGGCCCCAACAATGGTGGTCCAAATCTACTGCTACTGCTGCATAAGGAGCATCATCTGCTCTAGTCTATCAAGGGGAGGAGTCGTCTGAGGCACTTGTGGCATCGAGTTAGATGCACGGTTCTGCTATGGAACCGGTGGTGGGAAAGGTGTTGGCCCATTTGTGGGGCCAATGGCCGGCTGAGAATCCTGCATAGTCTCATGATTCAGGCCTAAACGGGGGTCCATATGGCTATCGCTTAGGGGAGGTGCCCCGTCAATCGAGTTGCCAGGTGTAAGACGTGTCGTACTCCGTGTGGCCTTAGGTGGCATTCCCTATATACAACATAGGGTGCAACGTATGTGAGATTCAGCATACCACACTCAATTTCTCAAGAATTATACACATTTCATAACAAAAGGAGCTACACACATTTCATTTAACCAAAATTGTTATAAAACATGAGGTGTAGTATTACATGGATCATGACAGAAGATGCATGTGAGCTAATCTAAGAAAAGTTTTAAACACTAAAACATACCAACCACTCTACCATATTACTAAGCCTATCAAGGTTATAACATAAAAAAACAGGAAAGCAAAGAAAACTTAAAGACAATTACGACATGGGACTAATCGTCTGAATCTGGTGATGGTGGAGGTGTACCCTTGCACTATATACAGCACAGGATAGCCTTCAAGGTGCGAGATACCTTCTTAAATTTTTTCTTTGCGAAGGCTTGATTCTCTTCAAGCTTGGCCCGGGTCTCTTTGAACTCCTATCGCAGGGCGACTTGGCCCTCCTCAAGTTGAGCCCAGGCGGGCTCCTAAAGCAGCCCGATCACGGTGGGGCTCATGTGTAGCAGGAGGAGAGCCCTCATCAGAGTCTTGGGCCTCCTCTTCTTCCCCTTCCTGCTCTTCCTCTTCCTTGCTTCTTCCTTTATCTCATCTCCGCATTCTTTATCACTCTCTTCCTCTTCACTTCTCGTCTCATCCTCACTTTCATTGAGTCGGGCTTGACGTTGCCGTGGCCCAATACCCATGTTGTTAAGAGTAGTGTCGTTGATGAAATGGATCGGTGCAAGCCTTTTTGAGCCAAGTCTGTATCCGAAGTCATGAGCAAGCTTGCATATAAGTCGGCCGAATGAGAGTGAAATGTCTGTCCTAGGAGAGCGTGCAGTCTGAGCTATCTGCAGTAGTACATACGCAGGTAGACACAACTTGTCTCCTTACCTAGCTTTGTATAGGAAGTCTACCATCAGACGCGTGCATTTGCTGCGATTGCTCCACCTAGGATACACGTTGTGTGAAGATGTGGTGGAGTAGGCGAAGTCATTGGTCATCTTGGACGCCAGGAGGCAATTTCCTTGATTCCCGTGGACCAGTCGGCCACAAAGAAATCACGTACGACGATCTCTTTCACGCATGCTCTTGAGATTTCTCTCGCTAGCATGAACCTCACCAAGCGGCATCCCCATGATTCAGGCTATCAAGTCCACATTAATAATGGCTTCCCGCCTTTCCACAGGGATAGAGAACCGTAGAGGCTCCAGCAGTGGCTCTTGTATATAGGCATAGAAGGTTCGGATAGTGCTCTCATTTGCACGAGACTTACCCTCAAATATGGGACCCCACCCGGCGCCCAATAGGAGATCCATCGCCAGATAAAGCCCAAATAGTTTCTCGTCCACGTGTACTTCAAAGAGGACCCTACGGCCTTGAAACCTTCCATGTGCCATATTCGCCAGTAGAGCTCTTTCGAGAGGAAAAGCTGGGGATTGAGATCCTGCTTCGTCCGTAGCTCCCAATCGACACTTGTGCTAGCCTCGTCGCCTTTCTGCCTCCTTAAACAAGTAGGGCGGCTAGGCCCGACTTCATCCATAGAAGCCCTCTTCTTCCCCATGAGAGAAAGAAGTGTGAAAAGTGAAAATATGGCTGCCATGAGCTTAAAAAGAGTCATGAGAGTGAAATAAAATGGAGGGATAGGATGGGTTGTTGGACCTTGAGATTTTTGAGACACCAAGGAGGGTTTGTGTGCCTAAATAGGAGGAAAATAAGGGAGATAGGAGATGGGTTTGAAAGGAATGGTGGGGAGTGTGTATGTTGTGATGAACAAGAAGATGATATGAGAATGAAGGAGAGATTTGAGAGGGAAAGATGGGACTTTGGGAGATTTGGAAAGCTTGGAGGGGTGTAAAAGGGAGAAATGAAATAAATGGGGGTGGGGGGGGGGGGTTATAGGGGCCCCCACATGATTTTGTGGGCCCCACATGCATGCACAATGGTCGGCCCGATAGGCTCGGCCGAACCAGACCGTGAGGCCTTGCCCTAGGCACGATGCCATCGCGATCTGCTGGACCTAGGACGATGGCATCCCCCACCCCCTCCCCCCCCCCCCCTCAGGGTGCCGGAAATGTGCGGAACTCACCTCAGGTCCCACTGTTTTATGTGGTTTAGGCCCTCGAGCCCGTTTGGTTCAGTTTCAAATTCTATCTCGTGTATATTCACACCTTTTGGGTTGTTTGAGTGTGGGATTCACCGAATCATTGCCTCAACCCATCGATGGACGGTCTAGAAAAGAATTGAGATCATCTCGCATGATCACAGATGCCGATGGGTCCGATTTCAATGGTCGATTTTCGCCCGTCAGCAACACTTGGAATCCTACAACTGTTTCTACGTTTCATCGCTCTCTCTTAAGTCAAAGCACGTCAGTGTGCATCGTGTTACCATAACCAAGGTCCAGTTTAATCCAAATCATGCTCTGATACCAACTTGTAACGCCCTAAAAATTGGGGGTCATGCAGAAGCTCAACTCCCGAGTTCCAACGCATCACTTATGCAATATAAAAAATGATAATTAAATGTTGTCCATATTAGTGCATTAAACATGAGTGGGATTATACCAAATCAGCATATCATACTCCAGAGACAATTACATTTCGTAAGCGGAAGACTATGATAAATATATAAAGCATATAAGTGGTTGTAAGTCCCCAGAATATGAACGTGTCACTAGGTCAAATAATTACATATATAATTCCAAAATTTACAAAATGATAAGGTGTAATGTCATCTAATCCATTTCCCTGCGATCCCTGCGACGTAACTCTAGGTCTACATAGACCCGCCAGAGAGTTACATATAGGAGAACTTCTCGTCGTCGTCGTAGAAGGCTGGCTCCAACTCGTAAGCCTTGCCATCATCTGAAACTACAACAAAGTCTGGTTGGTGTTTTAAAATATCATCCCAGAGTCAGAGTGAGTGATCAACTCAGTGGAGCTATAAGGCAAAGGTTGACATGTTATCAATTCAGTCAAGTAGTAATGATAAAGCAATATAACAAGCATTCATAAGTACTCTAGTTAGTATAAGGATGATATGTATTAATGACGCATGCCCTCGCTTGCACTCCCTTTGTGACATCATCTCATGGTTGCGCATGCTAAACTCTCACTGTTCTCAACACCCACGCCAAAGGCACATGTAATGCTGTGCATGGTCGTGTTAGCCAAGTTCTTAATTAGACTTATTCATACAGTAGGTTCGGGAAGATAAGGTACCTCCCTTTATATCATTTACCCAAATAATGATCCATCTAGGGTCATCAATCCTAGTTGATTACATACGAGAGGCAAGTTTGAGAGTTTACACTATAGGTCGCTACGGGAGGCTCGTCACCTCAGTGTAGACTTAATTCACACTCGAGGTCACTAGGAGAGGCTCGTCACTAGATCGAAGGCCTACTTTATACTCGAGGTCATTACGGGAAAGGCTCGTCGCCTTAGCGTGGGCCGACAGCTCGAATATAATGTCTCATACCACCGTATTCGGCTTACGAGTTTAGGATGCTCACTAGTCACCATAGGGAGGCTCGTCACCCTAGCGTAAGCCGACAACTCGACCACGGTGTCCCATACCACTATGCTCGGCTCATGAGTCTTAGTGGATTATAGTATCAAGGTTGAAACAAGCTTTACATTGGTAAGTGGTACCTTAGATTCAAGCAGTAGTGTCTATACATGGTAAACACACATTAGGCCAATTGGGTTACTTGACAAGCTCGTTGGTATGAGCGCACGTTGAATTGATCGACATGGAGCACGTAAGCACTCTACATGGCCTAATCACTATCTATAAACAATGTACGACTCAGATTCATCGAATGTGTCTTGTGTGGCGAAACGACCTCAGCCACTAATTTAGGAATCATTACTGATTGCCTGGACTGTGTAATAGTCCCAATCATATTCAAACACAGTAAGCATTCATATGTGTAGGCATTCGTATGTGATAATTAAACAGCATGTGACAACCAATTCAAATATAAATCTCATTTGAGCATTTTAACAAACACATAGTACACATGTTGTCATACATAAGCATTTCATCCATAAAGCACGTAGCAGTATGATAGGTTATATGAAGGAAACTGTAACTATAGATAAGGTAATTGAGAATTCCATCTCAATACCCTCATTAAATGCAATTTAACAAGCATTTTCTCATTCAGGAATTTTATTAAACACTTATACTACACATATCGACATACATGTAATAAATTAGTTGTAATGTATATTATAGCAAGTCCTTTCACAAGGGAATTGCCACATGTACAACAATCATGGTGAGCACAAATCATAATTCCATATTCATACAAACATTTCAACAAACACATGGAATGTATTAGTTTCACGTGGTTCACATATATATGTAATACGTGGAAAACATCACATCTAAGCATATGTGATAGTAATCAAGTCAATCATAAATCATTAACTGACATTGAAAGCCTTGAAAAGTATAAACTAAATGTTTATAGTCCGCACCTTTCATCGGTAAACTCGTATCGAACTCAATTCGAACACTACTCCTTTGTCTACGGCAGAACGGCTGCCTAAATCAATGAAATAGGTTAGCTATTTCACCAATTCCTCTATTTGAATCCTTAAAATAGATTAGGGTTAGGATTTCTTATCCAAAAATGGATTCAGATTCGACGGTGTAGTGATACAGGTGGGATGATTCGGCATGTGGAGCGGTGGGAACAAATCCCGGCAACTTTCTCACACTTTCTCTCTCTTCTCCTCACTTTCTCCTTTTCTTTTCTCTCTTCTCTCTCCTAGGGTTTAGGAAATTCGTATGGAATGAGAGAGGGGTGGGTTAAGGCCCTTATATAGGCCCAGAACTGATGTCAATGGCCCCAGGGCCATGGTATACTTAGGTTATAGCCAAAAGTCGTCTGTTTCAGGGCAACGGAGCTCATCTGGAGGTCCATTTCCCGCGTACGGTCCAGAGAGAGTTCACTGGAAATGGATCTATGCCAGGTTAAAGTTTCGATCTGATCGAATTTATACATCGACCGTGGAGGACCAGTTTCAGTTCAACGGCCTTCGTTATTCGATCAGGGCCACAAGTATACTGGCATGTGTTAGGAATTTTTTCTGATCCAAAGGTGTAGCTAGGTCAGAATCTGACGGTTTGAAACCTTAAATTTGGCCAAAAAGGGAATGACCCAATTCACTTAAGTTTGAGTTCATTTTCTAAAGATATTCGCGTTTCTCACACATTTCGCTCCAGGTACAAGTTGCATGTTTCTGGACACTATTTAGACTTGATTCCTGAGATAGTTGTTAAGCCCAGTAAGGCGGTCATAACCATATAGTTTCGCGGTAATCGGATTTTCGATATGTGATACAGGTCCGGTACGGAGTTTCAAGATGCTCCCGAGAGCAACTGGGTTTTGAGATTAATCCTAGGTTTTCAAGTAATGTATTGTTAGCAATTCTACTATTTTGGGTCTTGCAGTTCATGTAAAAAGTGGTTCAAGCTAATCTAATAATTAATTCAGTTTAGTACTTAATTAATTTTCATCTAATTTCCAAAGAATTCTGTCCTTAATGATTTCTGCCTGAGGTGGTACTCGAGTCTTTGAACGGATTTTTCCGAGATGTTACACTTGGCTTGCTCCATTTGATTTGAGGAGCTTCGATCACTAATCTCATATTTTGGTTTTGGATTTGGGAGAGGTTGGGTTGGAAGCATCCCTTTCTCTCCAATTGTTAAGTGTGATTCTATCTTTCGAATGGACGATGTAAGTGTTCCCAATGTTGATCTGATACCCTAGAATGCTTGTGCCATATATTCTAATTGAGTAGCTCTTGGTCTTAAATATGTTTTAGAACCGGCTCCTCTTGAGGTTTCCTTTGATCAAAGAATTGGTTAAGGATCCCTTGAGGTGTAGCAGATTGTCCATTCCTCCAACTGAAATTTGGATGATTTCTCCAACTAGAGTTGTATGTATTTGAGGAGGTTCCTTTGAAAGTCCTCTAGTAGTTATTTACGGCATTCGATTGTTCATTCAGTATTTCTTTAAAAGTAGGTATTGTTGGACAATTTTCAATTGTATGAATGTTGCAAGCACAAATACCACAAACAATTTCATTATCTTTATCCTTCTTAAGTTTCATGGCCTCGAGTTTCCTTGTGAGACTGGCCACTTTAGCGTTTATATCATCTTCCTCTTTCAAAAGATATATTTACCCTTCTCCTTTAATTGAGTAGGCATAGATGTGGTGGTAGTTCTTGGGGAGATGTCCTATGGTTGTGTAGTTTTAGCGAGTTTGTCAAAGTAATCCCACACCTCAACGACATCTTTGTTCATAAATTCCCCATTGCACATTGTCTCGATGAATTGGTGTATAGAAGATGTCAGTCTTTCATGAAAGAAATTTGTTATGTGCCATGTTTCAAAACCGCATTGTGAGTATGAACTGACAAGATCCTTAAACCGCTCCCAACATTAAAAGAATGTTTCATCTTCCTTTTAGGCGAAGTTCATGATCAACTTTCTGATGGTGTTCGTGTTATGATATGGGAATAATTGTTTTATGAACTCTCTTGTCATGTCATTTCATCTGCCAATAGATCATGGACGTAGTGAATGTAACCATGTCTTTGCTTTTTCTTTCAAGGAGAAAGGAAAGAGTTTTAGCCTGATTGTGTCCTCAGACACATTAGGAAAATACAAAGTAGCTATTATCTTGTCAAACTCCATCAAGTGTAGATATGGATTTTCAGATTCAGTTATCTTACCTCAATAGTCTCTTTCAGCATGATCTAGTTGATTGCCTCCATGGACTAATTGTTGGGCAAAGCCACCATTGATGTCTTCGTCGTTGGAGTTCGACTCATTTATCGTAGCCCTACAATTCACCTCTGGTAGTACCTTATAAAAAATTGGATTGTATTGTACAACAACCATGAGCGGCTAAGCATCACTTTTGGGCTCGAGGTAGAATTAGCAGATCCGCAAGACGGTCGAGGATTGCCTGCAGCCCTTACATGGTCAACTGACTCTCCCAGTAGAAAGCTTCCATTTTTTCCAAAAGATAACGAATCCCTAGATCACCATCCACATGATTTTGGTACATGCCGTCGTTAGCTACCATCAGCCCGAGGGGAGTCTTCACTCTGATACTAATTGACATAAGGATGAATGTGATGTGGTTGATTATTATCTTCCTCAAGGATAACTACTCTAAATCCACGAAGCTTCTCTGGACTCCTCATAGAGATTCCTCGAATCCACGAGGGAATATAGGAAAATAGAAATAATTTTAATAAATTCAAAAATAGATTGATTGATGATAAAAATGAATTTACAATCCTTTAAATAGTGATATCAAACTTAGGAAGAAGTTTCAGAACCAAACTCCAGCTCAAACTATAACGCCCCGAGTTTTCAAAACCCAAGTACATGACTCGTTTTCCAAAAACCCGAGTGTTAAACCTTTAAAGATAGCTAAATTTTAGATATATATATATATATATATCTTTTCTTTTCCTTTTTCAGAGTTAGCAGTTTAGTGAAAAATGGACAAATCAAACATAAAAGAAAATTTTGCATTTACATTCAGAATATATGAGCGACTACCCAAATGACTTATACGAACCAATGTCTCTATGTTAATAAATATAAGAAATACATAATTTAACACATGAGAAATAATAAAATGCATATAAACTTGAGTTGTAAGATCGCGCAGCTTCTCATGGTAGATATAGCTATGCATCCCTGATAATTGTACTTTATTCTTCATCAATCTAGACATGGATATTATTTAAACCACATGCATTACCTGTATGGTTATATATTCGATGAATGAGTGGCCAACTCAATGTGAATTTCCCTCGAGATTACACATCGCCACATTAGTCAAGCATAGTTTAAAGAAATAAGGTATCCAAAACAATACATGATGCAATCTTGTTTAATTGTATGGATGTGTGAATGCATATTGACCTGGGGATGCTCATCCAGTCGGACTTGGGCTCGTCACCCATGCATATAGCCGATCACCAGCAAAGCACATCACGTACAAGCATAGTAACCAACCCATCGTAAATCACGTACGTGGGTTGATAGCCAATGGTCTGGGAGCTAGCGATCCGATACCACGCTAAGGGCACATGCTATATCATCCAGAATTAGCCACCAGTCATCACCTGTATGCTATGAATGCATGATTAGCCTAACTATTATTATTCCGATTATAACCAGCTAATTTAAGAAAGCTCAAAGGTCACTATGGGGGGCTCATCACCCAGCGTAGGCCGACAGCTCGGGCATAGTATCCTGTACCACCATCATCGGCTTATGAGACTTTAACATTAGGATGTTTAATTGTAACCTCCTCGACTAGTGGCCAATCATAATGCAACAAGTGGATCTTACCATTGCATATATATACAAAAATTATTCATTAAGCCACTTAGGGAAAATGTCAAATGAAAGCCACACGGGCAAATATCAAATGCTAATATCATCTCACAGCCACAGAGGGAAAGTATCAACTTAAAGCTACAAAGGGGCAAGTATCATATCAAGCCACAGAGGGCACAAGGATCTGCAAGATGGTAAGTCTACGACAAACTTAGGTAAAATGGACACTAGATTGGGGCCCATTATAGCCACAATCAATCAAGTTACATCCCAAGTATGGATATACATATAGAAGTGGGGTTTTCCACTGATAGATGTACTAGTTTAAGTTCCATAAGCAATCAACAAGTATGAGAAGGTATACAAGTGCAATATACATATATTTGTACAAGATAAATGTTAAGTATAGACGTTAGAAGTTAAATCCAACAACTGTCACAAGTAATAGAGATCAATTATCAACTGAAATTAAAATAGAAACTATTACTTAAACTAATAAGAAAGTGGAAAGCTTAAGGGGAAGAAATCATCACCTTATGTTTTGAACTGCATACATTGTCGCTAGGAAGTGTGTGTGCCCTTAAGGTTAATTCCTACCATGAATTGTGAAGTTGTACGATTAGATCAGTGTTTTACATGTCATCTATGGTTAAGACCTTAGTAAGGATTCTCAAGCTATTTAAGGAACTCAGTCAAATGCATTGAGTTGACTCAATAGAGAATCAATCCAACAACTCTTACCGATGAACTTCCTGACGTTATACCAAACCCAAACCCTAAATTATATCTAACTAGCAAGATAAACTGAGTTAACTCAATAATGTGGCAATACGAATTAAAATGACTCACCTATGACCTGGCACCACCTCATTGCAAACTTCGATGACCAATATTTCCAAACTAGGTTGATTACCACCAGCATGTTCCCAACATTTCTGGACTCAGGCCTAACCTTGACTTGATCGAGAGCATAGTGACGACGGGTCAACTCAGTTCATGCAACGAGTCGACCCAACTCCTCTTCTCTTTCTCTATTGCACTATCCAGTGGCATTCTAGATGACCGCAAGGTTCAAACTTCAGTTGAAACTTGACTTGAGACCCACTCAACTCACTAGCGACTCGGTGGAGTTGAGTCGGCATAGCCACCCTTAAACTCGGCAACAATTGGGTTAGCAAATTAATGAACTCGAACCATTTGAACCGAGTTTGAAACTCACCAGCAACATGGCAACAAGGTGACACGAAGCAGTCGCACCACCCCTACTCTCTCTTTCTCTTGGATTTTCTTCTCCTTCCTCTTCTTTCCAATCTCTTGAAGTTCCAACGACAACAACTAGACTAGAACTCGCCAAACACACTCGAACCCGCCCTGTCTCGATCGAGAGTGCGGTAGCATGCCCGCACTTCTCTCCCTCCTTTTCTTCTCTCTCTCTCTCTCTCTCTCTCTCTCTCTCTCTCTCTCTTTCTGCTTCTCTTCTTTTGCTAGAACCCCAGCATGGCACGAACCAGGCCCAACTTAGACTGCGACTCGGTGCAGTTTCGAGCAGGGAAGATGATCTGCCATTAATGGCAGAGCACGATCTAGGCCTCTTTGTTCGATATTTTCCCTTCTGGTCGATTCGACTCAGTTGTTAGGAGCTTGGGAAAGCTTCGAATCAATGCACCTATGGGGTTTCATCAATGGGTTAGGAGGAAGAAGGTTGCAGATGGTTTTTCTTCCACAGCTGCAAGAAAGGTGGAGGTGTGCTCGAACATGGTTTTTAGGGTTTATTTATGAAAGAAAGAGATAGGAATGGATGATTGGGATCGACTAGATGCTAAGGTTTCTATTGATGGGGGTATTCGTAAACAATTGACGTAACCAAAACCGGTAGCTGTTTGCTCGGGAACCCTAAACCGCGCTTCTCTAAATGAAGGGCTAAGATGATTTCATTCAATGGTTGAGATGGCTAGGGAGAGGCACACACGAATCACCAGGATGGTAACACGGTAGGTTTCTATTTTTGAAAATTGCCGCACACACACCTCTATTTGTGCTTGTGTTCCTACGCACACGTGTGAGACAATGCGTGGAACGACCCGGGTTTTGGGTAGATCTCCTACGTGGTTATGATGGCTTAGATCATTTCCATGCTCAATCATGGTTGGTCATGGTTGATGCAAATGGACGTTGTTCGTTTAAATCGGACTAGGGCGTGATCTACTAAATGAGAGAAGGGAGTTTCCTCTTCTGGTTGTCGGGTCAAACCCGACTTGACCGAGTTCTTGGTTTAGTGCACTGCTGGTGCACACGCACTAAGCTACACATCCAGCCATTGTGGGGTCCATAATGATGCTAGACAAAATCCACACCCGAGTATATGACTCGTTTCCTAAAAACCCGAGTGTTAACTTATAGAGAGCCAAATTCCATATCTATTTTTTTTCTTTAAGAGTTAGCAGTTTAGCGTAGAATGGACAAATCAACATAAAGGAAAATTTTTAATTTTATTCAGAATATATAAGTGGCTGCCCATAATGACTTATACAAACCAATGTTTCTGAAATTAATGAATACAAGATTGACATGATTTAATACATGAGAAATTATAGAATGTATGTAAATTCAAGCCGTAAGACCGCGCAACCTCTCATGATAATACAGCCATGTATCCCTGGCACTTGTACCCGGCTCCTCATTAGTCTGACCCTGAAAATCACTTAAGCCACCTGTGCTACCTGTACGATTATATATTTAATGGATGAGTGGCCAACTCAGTGTGAATTCTCCTCAAGATTACACACCGCCGCCTTAGCTAAATATACTTAAAACAATAAGACAATCAAAACAATACATGATACAGTCTTTTTAAATGCATAGATGCGTGAATGCACATTGACTTGGGGATGCTCATCTAGTCAAACTTGGGCTCGTCACCCATGCATAAGACTGGTCACTAGCGTAGCATATCTCGTACAACATGGTGCCAAGTCATCGTACACATCTTGTACGTATGTCACTAGCGTAGCATAACTCGTACAACATAGTGACCAAGTGTCAATAGCGTTGGTCTAGAAGCTAGTGAAACGATACCTCAATAAAAAAGGGCACATGCTATAGCATCCAGAATTAGCCACCTGTCATCGCCAATATGCTATGAATGCATAATTAGTTAAACTATTAATATTCCAATTACAATCAGCCAGTTTGAGTAACTTAAAGGTCACTATAGGGGGCTCTTTACCTAGCATAGGCCAACAACTCGGGCATAGTGTCCCATGACCACCATTCCCGGCTCATGAGATTCCTACATCTTAGGATGCTTAATGGACGCCCGTCGACCAATGGCCAATCAAATTCAATAGGTAGGAATTACCATCGCATGGTGTAGGCTATCAAAGACACGTCGGGCAAACATCAAAACATGAGATAGATGTCAAATCACAGCGACAAAAGGGTATACGGAATATCAAATCAAAATGCCAAAAAGGGCCAAATAAGGCTAAATCAGAGCAGGTAAAAGGGATCATTTCTAAGCCACTCAAGTCGTATGCCCTATGGATCATAAATCTCACATTAATGTTTCATATCCCATATAACCTCTAAATCGAGGGCCCATTTCTTACCACACTCCATCTTGTTACATCCTACGTATGGGTTCACATACACAAGAGGGTTGCCCACTAGTAAGTGTAGTGAACAGATCCATAAGTGACTTATAATAATTCGTGTGAAAATATACAGCTATAGCATGGCAGACATATATTAAACATAATAATCATGATAGGTCATGATGTGAACTATAAATTAAAATGAGAGCTATCATGTAAATAACTATCGCATATAATCATGATTCACAATTATCAACTATAAGTCGGATATAAATCATGTCTTAAGAATTCATAAGAGGTCACATGCTATGAGATAACAACTGTGATTCTTAATAAAGACTATTACTTAGACTAATTTGGAAATGGAAAGCTTAAGGGGAAGAAATCATCACCCCACGATCGAATCGCCACTAGTGCTGCTAGGGAATACGTGTTCCCTTAGAATCAAATCTTACCAAAAATTGTAAAGTTATACGGTTAGATCCGAGCCTTACACACTATTTATGGTCAAGGTCTTAACCTAGGGTTTGGATTACCTAGGTTTTAGGGTTTTATCTTAAAGTTTAATCCAATGCTTAGATTCTAGCATTTGAATCCTAAATTATTATTATGATTATTATTATTATTATTATACAATGGATCAAATAATATTCATAATAGGAGTATTAATCCATCAATACAAGTTGATATTTAAATATACCAACAATATCGAATGTTCTTATAATGACTAATAATCTATTAAATAATAGAATATTTACTAACAATAATAGGATGATGACTAACAATAGTAATCGTGTTATCAATGATTATACTAATCTCATAACGAAAGTGATAATATTTTCTAGTGGTAATAAGTGATAATTGTCAATTAATACTAACAACACTAACCTTATAATCAATAAGCTACTAGTGACAAAATAAGAATAGCATTAATGTTAATATTTGATGCTAACAATCAAAAAGTGGAATTAATAACGTCTATGATAATTTCCAATAATAGTGAATTAGTGATAACTTGAATTTCACAATTCCAATGTATGCAAGAATTTGAAGTTGACATACCTAAGTTGAATGGATCAGGATCTCATTAAAACTGGCCCAATTTGAATATGGAGTGGTGAGGACTGAGTCGACTCAACACTACTAACAACCTTCTTCTCTCTCTCATTCGCTTCCTTTTTTATTCCCTTAATACAACCACAGCCAGCAGCTAGCTGGACCCAACCGACTCACAGAGTTAATGAGTTAAGGCCCGGTTGACTTGGCAGTGAGTTGAGTCCCCAACTCAAGCTTAACATGTCAAGTCAACTCGATTTCTACTCTCCTGGCTTCTCTTCTTCTTCATCTCTACCTCCTCTTTCCTTTCTTCTCTCTAACTAGAGAAAGAGTCCAGAAATGGCTATCAGGCCCATCCTGACTCAACCCAGATCGTGACTTTGCGAGTTGACATGGTCGTGACCTGTCGTCAGCACAGCCCAACAAACAAGCTAGCACTCACATGTTAGCCAGACACCCATCTATCCTGACTTCTCTTCTCCTCTAAGGATTCGTTTATGTTTTAGGTAGCAACTCAGTCCAACTCAAGTGAGACCGAGTCACGCCTCCGAACCTCAACCCGACAGTTTGGTGCGGCTTGAAGTCAAACAGCAGCATGGCAAACCTGGTGTAGTCAGGGTACCCCTACTCTCATCTCTCTTCATTTGTTGTAGGCCCAGCCAAACCTCTGGACAAATAGGTTCATCCCAACTCAAGCCGCGTCAACTTGGTGATGCATGAAAACGGACAGCAGGCACGACGAGGCAGCCGCACTCTCTCCCTCTGTCTACTCTATTCTCTCCTTTTCTTTATTTCTTTCTTCTTACTTCTCTTAAGACGTCCAGGAGTGAGGCCGGTCGTAACTAAGGTCGAACCATATCGACTTAGTGCAGTAGAATGATGAAGAAGATGGCTGCCATTAATGGCATTTTCTCCATCAGCATCTCTTTCTCCATTTTCTTTCTCCTAGATGGTCCTAATGGACCGTATGAAGCTCATGGCTAACCTTTTTCAAAGCTTGGGAACGGTTTGGGCGATGGGTTCGACTGCTGAATGTAAGACCCGAATCATAGTTCGTACCGTTCCACGGACTTCCGCGGTCCTCCCGGTCGAATTCTGACAACCCTCGACCCGTATCCGATGTTTGCGTGCGATCCTAAGCTGTGTCTTGTATACCGAAGTCGGCTCGATCCGAAACTTATATCATAGCGATCGCGCCGTTTCCAACGCCGTGACTCGTTCACCAATCCAATACCCAGGCTAGGAGGTGAGGGCCTGCGTTCATTCCGAAGAAACACCGCGTGTTGCAAACTTTGAGGGAATCTCTACGACATGTCACATCAAATCAAGTTAAGTACGACATGTCACATCAAATTAAGTTAAGTACACCACCTTACCTCCATGCCACCTCACCCTACAACAAGTACAAGTGGACTCTATCTCTTTTCTCACAAGTCAACCCTCTCTCACCCCTCACCACTCCTCTTTTACACATTTTCAAACAAACCCATATCTTTCCTTACAACCACCACAGCACCCCATCTCTTTAACCCATTACTTCCCCCTCTCTCTTTCATTCCATCTCCTCAATCCCAAGCAACCAAAATTCCATAAGTCCAAGCTCTTCTCCAAAGTTAAGTGTGGCCCACTTTCCCTACCCTCTCATCTCTCATCCCCACCATCAAAAGTCCATCAATCACCATCAAAAGTGAAGGCAAGGAGCTAAGGAGGCTAAGGGATCAAGGAGGAGTGCAAGAGGTGGGTGATCGACCATTAAATTCCATTTCTAGGTCCCACTTATTGTGGGACCCACTTGTTATATGCATCGTATTTGGGAGGGCCCAATAGTGACAGGGTCCCTCCCCTTCACATGTATTTCTCTCTCTCTCTCTCTCTCTCTCTCTCTCTCTCTCTCTCTCTCTCTCCCTCCCCCCCCTTAGAATGAAGTGGGCCCCACCGATATGTTAAATCTACTCCATCCATCAGATGGTGTGGCCCACCACATATCAAGGAGATCCATATCGTCCACTCTAGGGACGGTGGGAAGTTCCACTGGAGAATGAATGATATATAATATATTATAATTATATATTAATATAAATATGCATGGTGGGCCACGTTCATGTGGGACCCATCATGATGTTTGTGTTCTATCCATGCCGTCTAACGTCCCTGGACACTGGACAGAGCATGGCTAACATGGAGTGCGTGTACTGACAGGGGTGTGTACTTTCAAGCTAAAAAAAAAGAGAGCTTTTTGGGTGGGCTACTTAGGTAGGCCCTACCTTGATGCAAAAATCAAATCCACACCATCCATTCCATTCTCCAGCTCACTTTAGGCGTTGAGCCGAAAAATGAAGCCATTCAAATTATCTGGCGGGACAGTGTAGAAAATAGGGGTTCTTACCGTTAAAATGCACTTTGAAGTTTTCCATACGCCAAAATACCTCGGATATTGGGCTCATTTAGCCTGTAATGAGCGGTAGGATCCAATGGCTGGAGTGGATCTGACCGATGCGAGCCCCATGTATGAAAAACCCCAAAAATTCATTATTTAAGAAAAAATAAAATATGAAACAACAACAATGACTGCTGCTGCTGCTGGCAGCGGACGCTAGCGCGTGGTGCTGTGGACGGTGGCCAGGGACCGTGGGTCCTAGTCATGGGCCCCAACATGATGCGAGGTGAACATCAACGCTGTGTATTTAGGGGGCCCTCCTTCCAGCTGTGGGCCGCCTCAAAAATCAACGGTATGTGGTGCTTAGGTGGCCCACATCACAGGGAACAGTGAGGATTGAACTTTTGCCATTGAAACTTTTTTGGGCTGCAGGAGTTTTGGATCACATATGAATTTGTTTTTACTCTCCACCAATGTCACGTGTGACCATGTTAGCAAGTTGGGTGGGAACAAACATGACGATGGGCCCCAGGTCCAAGTGACCTTATCAGTAGGTTGGGGTGCAAATGAACATTATGGTGGGCCCAGAGTACATGTGACCTTATCAATAGATTGGGTAGGAAACAAACATTATGGTGGGCCCCCATGTTGTGTGACCTTGTCAACAGGCTGGGTGAGAAATAAACATTATGGTGGGCCCCACATGGGACCCACTAATGTATGTATTGTATCCACACCTTCCATAATGTAGGCCCCACCATGAGGTATGTACCTCATCTATGCCGTCCATCCTTTCCATCCCTATGGGATCCACCATGATGCATGTGTTACATCCAACCGTCCAACCATTTTTTGAAAGATAATTTTTAAGGCTTGAGACTAAAAAAAAGGCAAATCTAGAATCGGGTGGACCATATTATAGAAAATAGTGGGTTTGAACGTCCACCATTAAAACCTTAGAAATTTTAATGGTGAAAATCCTTATCACCACTTATATTTGGGTGTGGCCCATTTGATATACACGTGACCCGGCCCACCTTGATTTGTATAAGGCCCATGTTGTGAGGCCCATCGTGATGTATGCAAGGCCCATGGGTTATGGCCCATTGCAATGTACGTAAGGCCCATTGGTTCGTCCCATTGATACAACCCACTTGACAAATATAAGGCCCATGTGATTAGGCCCATCTTGACGTAGTTATGGCCCATCCCTTGAGGCCCATCTTGATATATACAAGACCCATGTACATGAGGCTCATTTGATGTATTGGAGGCCCATGGGTCGAGGCCCAATGGGATGTACATGAGGCCCATTATAACGTGATTCCACCATGGTTTATGTGTTGACCTTTATAGCGGGCAGTGCCTTGGGAGCAATGATGGTTTGACGTCTACATTGTATGGATGATGCTGGTTAAATGTCCACATTGTCACTCTTCTTAAGGCCCATTGATAAGCCCATACTTGTAGCGTGTAAGCTGTCTAGGCCCATCTTCGTTACGAATGAAGTCCATAACTATATAAAATGTTTAGTATAGATCCATAATTCATGATCATACACATCATATGTATGCTTGATATGAGGAGTGACTGATCATAGCATATGCCCTCGGGCAGATTGTTTATGGGCACCCTGAGAGGCAGAGTTGCCCTACATGAGAGCGTGGTACACGCAGGACTGTTGCATGACTAGTAGTGTGATTCATGTACTTACATTTGTGTGATTGTGGTTACTATATACCCTAGCGACATCAGGGCCATTGCCTCCACAGACACATCGTGGGTGGCCAGATTGGATACCGAAAATATTGTTTCTAGCATCGGGGCGTCATAGATGTCCCTCGGTGAAAATCCCTAAACTCGATGGTACTAGAGGATGACTCCAACGTCGAGACCGAGTAGATACATGAGCACATGAGGGCTGTATACCAGTAGGCCACATCTCCCATTGTGTCGTGGTCGATTGGAAAGAGGTGTGACCTTACCCGCTTGAGTAAGGGGGTAATTTCTAAGTTGAGTTTGACCAGCTTGAGGAATGGGTCCGCTATCGACGAGCTATGCCCGATATTAGCAGGCGGATAGTGAGGTCTTTTCTACTCTCCCAGTTTTGCATTCGAATAGGGGCCGCAAGCTAGCGTAGAGTGTACTAGACCCTAATGATTATCCAGAATGAGAACTATACTAATATATGATGAGGATTGACATGCTTGAACTACATCTCGCATCGCATGGTCTTGACATGGCCGATAGCATTCATATCTTGCACCGCATAGCCTTGGTGCAACTGATTGCATTCATGTATTTGTCAGCATGATTTCACATTGCTCTGACCTTACATTCTGAGTACGCTTATATTGCGCACATACTTATACCACCCTCTAAGCTTTTTGTAAGCTTATGCACGATTGATACGTGCAAGTGACGTCAGGACGCTGCCGTAGACTTGTCGCAGTTGGAGTGTGCAGCCGAGCTTTTAGAGTTTCTATTATTATTATTATCTTGTATTTCCCTTCATAGGTACTATATTTAAAGTTTTTTTTATCATAATGGATTTTGTGATGGTGTTCTTGTAGTTATTATTCGTGGGTTATGCTTATGGTTATGCTTATATGAATCAAAATCACACTTAAAATCCTCCTTGTAGGATCCCAGGATCGGAACCTGGTGTATAGAGGTTGGGAGCCAAGAATGGGGTACTATGGAGGTTGTCGGTGCTAGATTCGGCGGTTCGAAATTTTGTAAGCTCGGTTTTTGAGTTTGGGGTATGACAGAAATTGGTATCAAAGCATAACTTGGGAATAACAGAGAACAACATCACATGTTTGTTATGAGTTTATGATGATTAGGTTCCGAGTGCGTAACCTTTCGATTGAATTCCCGAATGTGCGATTCTCAAGGTTGATTAATGTCCTTGAGGCTCCCGCTCCACACCTGAGGCTCCTGCTTTACCACCTGCAGCTCCCGCTCCACCCTCAGAGATCCCTACTCCCTAGCCTGAGGATATCGTTCCTCCACCTGAGACCGGTGCAGATCTGACCGTGCCTATGAGTGCCTCTCAATTACAGCAGATATTGCAAGCTGTGACGGTTGCGCTTCAGGGACAAGACAGGCGCCGAGTTGTTTCTAAAGCCCAGGCCGAGCAAGAGCGCGCGAGCACCCTTCTTCGAGAGTTCAGACAGCTTGATCCTCCGCGTTTTCAGGGCGAGCCAGATTCGACTGCAGCTGAGAGATGGTGCTCCGATGTGGAGAAGATCTTCAATATTATGGCATGTATGACCTAGCAGCGAGTCCGGTTGGCTGTATTCCTTCTCCAAGGTGAGGCAAAGCACTAGTGGACCTCCGTTACCCACGTCACAGGACCTGATTATGTCTGGACATGGGAAGACTTTATTGACCAATTCAAGGAGCAGTACTTCCCAGACCACATTCGACGTCAGAGAGCACTGGAGTTCAAGACTCTGGTGCAGGGTGACATAATCGTGGCATAGTACGCAGCCCATTTTGTGGTGCTATTAAGATTCACGCCATATTTGGTTGATGATAAGGGGAGGAAGGCCCGCCGTTTTGAGAACGGCTTGCGTTACGGTCTTCGAGGTCGTGTGATTGTGCACGAGCTCTCGACTTTTCAGGCAGTAGTGCGAAGGGCTCAGATTTATGAGACAGAGTGGGCCAGCACACAAAGTGATCAAGATCAGAGGAGAGGTGCGAAGAGGCAGGCCCCCTCTAGTAGCTCCCAGTAGCATCGACGACAGCAGAAATATAGGAGTCACCCATTCGCCAGAGCACTAGTAGCACCGTTGGCACCCCCAGTGGCACCACCTCAGTGATAGCTTTCTAATACCTGCTATGGATGCGGTGGGATAGGACATCGTAGGTGGGAGTGTCCCCGACCTCAGCAGCAGCAACCGAGAGCACCACAGCAGCCTCCAAGCAGCCAAGAGCATGACAGCAGCAGCAACAGTAGATTCCACCACCGAGGCCCCTTTAGCAGCAGCATCAGCACCTGCCTCCAAGACCACAGTAGCAGAGGCAGTAGTTTCGAGTGCCTCAGCAACAGTAGTAGTAGCAGCATCCTCCGAGGGGACAGACACCTCCCCAGCCAGCTCAGGCTAGATTCTATGCAGCTCAGCAAGACCCGCAGTCATCCGGAGGAGTCGTTAAGGGTATACTTCCAGTCTCTTCATGCATTGCCCGAGTGTTATTTGATTCTGGTGCTTCGCACTCATTCATGTCTAAGGATTTCTGCCGATCGACTGGATTGCCGACAGAGTCTGCTAGTGAGGGATTGATTGTATCGACGCCCATGGGGAAGACTACAGTATTAGGCCGTTTCTGTTCATCTTGCCCTGTTCTAGTTGGTGATATCTTTTTTCCCGCTAATTTATTTGTGTTGCCGATGACAGATTTCGATGTCATCTTGGGCATGGATTGGCTTGCCGAGTACCACGCCGTGTTAGATAGTTCTGCGAGGACCGTCACATTCTTTATACCCGGCTTGCCACAGTTCTAGTTCATTGTCGAGCCCAGAGGAGAGTCGTTGTCTTGTCTCATGTCATGCACAGTTGAGGGGCTCGTTGCCTTGTGTATTGATCAGTTACTGGTGGTCTGTGATTTTTTCAATGTGTTCTAGGAAATTTTGGGATTACCGCCGCGCCGGCATATTGAGTTCCAGATAGATCTTGTGCCTAGTACCGCGCCTATCTTGAAGGCCTCGTATTGTATGGCACCGATGGAGTTGCGTGAGCTGCAGCGGTAGTTGGACGAGTTGCAAGAGTTGAGATTCATCCGTCTAAGCAATTCTCCATGGGGAGCATCAGTACTCTTTGTCAGGAAGAAGGATGGCTTATTCAGGCTCTGCGTGGATTACCGCGAGCTCAACCGGGTCACGATTAAGAACAAGTACCCGCTCCCAAGGATTAATGATTTGTTTAATCAGCTTCAGGGTGCACAGTTCTTTTCGAAGATTGACCTGCATTTCGGTTATCATCAGATTCGTGTCCGAGAGGAGGACATCTCGAAGACGGCTTTCAGGATGCGTTATGACCATTTTAAGTTTCAGGTCATGTCCTTCGGACTGACCAATGCACCCGCGGTCTTCACGCAGTTGATGAACGAGGTCTTTCGTCCATATCTCGATCAGTTTGTTGTGGTCTTCATCGATGATATTCTGATATATTCGAGGACCCATGAGGACCATATGCAACATCTAAAGATCGCATTGCAGACCCTTTGTGCCCACAGTTATATGTGATACTAGAAAAGTGTGAGTTCTGGCAGGAGGAGGTGATGTTCCTTAGTCACGTGGTGACGAGGGAGGGTGTCGCAGTGGACCCCTCGATGGTTGAGGCAGTGCGTCAGTGAGGCCAACCCACTACTGCGTCCGAGATCCACAGTTTCTTTGGTTTAGCAGGATATTATCGGTGTTTCATTGAGGGCTTCTCCTGTATTGCAGCCCCGTTGACCAGGTTGACTCGGAAGGGCGTAGATTTTGTTTGGACTGAAGCATGTGAGCTGGTATTCATGGAACTGAAGGATCATCTGACGTCCGCTCCTGTCCTCACTCTTCCCTCTGGGAGTGATGGATTTGTTATATTTATCGATGCCTCACGTATTAGTTTAGGTGTTGTCTTAATGTAGCATGGCAGGCCTGTAGCCTTCCCGTCTCATTAGCTCAAGGTCCATGAGCTGAACTACCCCATGCACGATTTGGAGCTGGCAGCAATCATCTTCGTACTGAAGGCATAGAGACACTATCTCTATGGGGTCAGGTTCGAGCCCTTCTCTGACCACAAGAGCTTGAAGTATCTATTCTCTCAGTCCGAACTGAACATGAGGCAGAGATGCTGGATGGAGCTTCTAAAGGACTATGATTTTGACCTCCAGTACCACCTAGGCAAGGCAAATGTTGTGGCAGAAGCCCTCAGCCGTCAGCTACGAGGCCTGGTAGCACATATGATGATTCAGGAGTGGAGGATGCTCGAGGATATAATAGAGTACGACTTCGACTTTGGTTTGCAGTCTTTTATCATTCAGCTATCGAGCCTATCGATTCAACCCTCTTTTGTTACAAGGGTGATCGAGGCTCAGAATGCAGACGAGTCGTTACAGGATTACCAAGCAGAGGCAGCATATGAGAGTCAGACAGATTGACAGATTGGTTCTGATGGTAGACTTCGCTTTAGAGGCCGATTATGTGTCCCGGATATTCTTGAGTTGCGCAGAGATCTTATGACCGAGGCACATCGATCGCGTTTTTCTATCCACCCTGGCTCGACGAAAATGTATCATGATATGAGGAGATAGTATTTTTGGGCGGGGATGAAGCCCCAGATCATCAGTTTTGTGGTCGAGTGTGACACGTGCCAGTGTGTCAAGGTCGATCATCAGAGACCCTCTAGTCTATTGCAGCCATTGAGTGTCCCGACATGAAAGTGGGAGCACGTATCTACCGATTTTATCATGGGTTTGCTGAGGACTCAGCGCGGTCATGATGCCATCTGGGTTGTCGTGGACTGTCTAATGAAGTCGGCACATTTCCTTACGATTCATGCGACTTGGCCTTTGGACCGGCTTGCGAGGTTATTCATTGAGGAGATTGTGAGACTGCACGGCATTCTAGTCTCTATCATTTCTGACCGAAACCTGAGGTTCACGTCTCAGTTTTGGAGGAGCTTTCAGAGAGCGATGGGCACTGATTTGCAGCTTAGCATCGCATATCACCCGTAGACCGATGGTCAGATTGAGAGGGTCAATCAGATCCTTGAGGACATGTTTCGGGCCTATGTGATTGACTTCGGGGGTAGCTGGGATGAGCATCTACGATTAGTTGAGTTCGCATACAACAACAGCTATCAGGCGACCATTAGCATGACTCCTTTTGAAGTATTATATAGTAGACCGTGCAAATCTCTGAGTTGTTGGACCGAGGTTGAAGAGCGGCGTCTCCTAGGTCCCGAGCTTATGCAGTAGACGTCAGAGGTTATCGATATCATCAGGCAAAGGATGCGGATAACTCAGAACCGGCAGAAGAGTTTTGCTGATCGCCGGCATCGTCCCTTGGAATTTGATGTAGGGGACCACGTGTATCTCAAGGTCTCGCCCATGAAAGGCGTAGTTCGATTTAGAGAGAAAGGCAAGCTTGCCCCAAGATTTATAGGACCTTTCGAGATCACTGAGCACATTGGCGCTGTGGCCTATCGGCTTGCCTTACCATCTCAGCTATTTGGCATCCACAACGTTTTTCACGTCTCTATGTTGAGGAAGTGTGGGTTAGACGTAGTTCCTGTTATCGATTGGCAACCGTTGGAGGTTCGTGAGGACTCTTCTTACATTGAGCAGCCAGTTCGTATCTTTGATCAGAAGAAGCAGGTCCTCCGGACCAAGGTCATTCCCTTGGTAAAAGTTCAGTGGGGTCATCATTCTGTTGATGAGGCATCTTGGGAGCACAAGGCCGAGATTCAAGGCGCTATCCCTATCTCTTTGATGATTGATTATATGATGTATCTTGTATATTGTCTCCGATTTTATATGACGATGCCTTGTTTCCTCCTCTACTATGAGTAATGTTTACTTGCAATGATAGTAAAAATTTTGAGGATAAAATTTTTATTTGGAGGGGAGAGTTGTAAGACCCGAATCATAGTCCGTATCGTTCCGTGGACTTCCGCGGTCCTTCCGGTCGAATTCCAGCAACCCTTAACCCGTATCCGACATTTGCACGTGATCCTAAGCCGGGCTCTGTATACCAAAGTCGGCTCGATCCGAAACTTGTATCATAGTGACCGCCCATCGCCGCGGTTCTAACGCTGCGACTCGCTCACCGATCCGATACCTAAGCCAGGAGGTGAGGGCCTACGTTCATTTCGAAGAAACGTCGCCCGTTGCAAACTTCGAGGGAATTTCTACGACATGTCACATCAAATTAAGTCAAGTACACCACCTTACCTCCATGCCACCTCACCCAACAACAAGTACAAGTGGCCTCTCTCTCTTTTCCCACAAGTCAACCGTCTCTCTCCCCTCACCACTCCTCTTTTACACATTTTCAAACAAACCCATATCTTTCCTTAGAACCACCACATCACCCCATCCCTTTAACCCATTACTTCCCTCTCTCTCTTTCATTCAATCTCCTCAATCCCAAGCAACCAAAATTTCATACGTCCAAGTCTTCTCCAAAGCCAAGTGTGGCCCACTTTCCCTATCCTCTCATCTCTCATCCCCACCATCAAAATTCCATCAACCACCATCAAAAGTGAAGGCAAGGAGCTAAGGAGGTTAAGGGATCAAGGAGGAGTGTAAGAGGTGGGTGATCGACCGTTGAATTCCATTTTTAGGTCCCACTTATTATGGGACCCACTTGTTGTACGCATCGTATTTGGGAGGGCCCAATAGTGGCGGGGTCCCTCCCCTTCATGTGTATTTTTTTCTCACTCTCTCTTTCTCTCCCTTAGAATGAAGTGGGCCCCACCGATATGTTAAATCCACTTCATCCATCAGATGGTGTGGCCCACCACATATCAGGGAGATCCATATCATCCACTCTAGGGACGGTGGGAAGTTTCACTCGGGAATGAATGATATATAATATATTATAATTATATATTAATATAAATATGCATGGTGGGCCACGTTCATGTGGGACCCACCATGATGCTTGTGTTCTATCCATGCCGTTCAGCGTCCCTGGACGCTGGACAGAGTGTGGCTAACATGGAGTGCTTGTACTGACGAGGGTGTGTACTTAAAAGCTAAAAAAAAAGAGAGCTTTTTGGGTGGGCTACTTAGGTAGGCCCTACCATGATGCAAAAATCAAATCCACACCGTCCATTCCATTCTCCAGCTCACTTTAGGTGTTGAGCCGAAAAATGAAGCCATTAAGATTATCTAGTGGGCCATAGTGTAGAAAATAGGGGTTCTTACCGTTAAAATATACTTTGAAGTTTTCCATACGCCAAAATACCTTGAATATTGGTCTCATTTAGCCTATAATGAGCCATAGGATCCAATGGCTAGAGTGGGTCTGACCAATGCGGGCCCCACGTATGAAAAACCCCAGAAATTCATTATTTTTAAGAAAAATATATATGAAACAACAGCAGCGACTGTTGGTGCTGCTAGCAGAGGACGTCAGCGCATGGCGCTGTGGACGGTGGCCAGGGACCGTGGGTCCCAGCCGTGGGCCCCACCGTGATGCGAGTTGAACATCAATGCTGTGCATTTAGGGGGCCCTCCTACCAGCTGTGGGCCGCCTCAAAAATCAACGGTATGTGGTACTTAGGTGGCCCACATCACAGGGAATTGTGAGGATTGAACTTCTGTCGTTGAAACTTTTTTGGGCTGCAGGAGTTTTGGATCACATATGAAATTTATTTTTACTCTCCACCCAGGTCATGTGTGACCATGTCAGCAAGTTGGGCGGGAACAAACATGACGGTGGGCCCCAGGTCCATGTGACTTTATCAGCAGGTTGGGGTGCAAATGAACATTATGGTGGGCCCCAGGTACGTGTGACCTTATCAATAGATTGGGTGGAAAACAAACATTATGGTGGGCCCCTATGTCTGTGTGACCTTGTCAACAGGTTGGGTGGGAAATAAACGTTAAGGTGGGCCCCACATGGGACCCACTAATGTATGTATTGTATCCACACCTTCCATAATGTGAGCCCCACCATGAGGTATGTACCTCATCTATGCCGTCCATCCTTTCCATCCCTATGGGATCCATCATGATACATGTGTTGCATCCAACCGTCCAACCATTTTTTGAAGGATAACTTTTAAGGCTTGAGACTAAAAATAAGGCAGATCTAGAATCAGGTGGACCACATTATAGAAAATAGTGGGTTTGAACGTCCACCATTAAAACCTTAGAAATTTTAATTTTGAAAATCCTTATCACCACTTATATTTGGGTGTGGCCCATTTGATATACGCGCGACCCATTGTTGAAGGCCACCTTGATTTGTATAAGGCCCATGTTGTGAGGCCCATCGTGATATATGCAAGGCTCATGGGTTATAGCCCATTACAATGTACGTAAGGCCAATTGGTTCGTCCCATTGATACAACCCACTTGACAAATATAAGGCCCATGTGATTAGGCCCATCTTGACGTAGTTATGACCCATCCCTTGAGGCCCATCTTAATATATACAAGACCCATGTACATGAGGTTCATTTAATGTATTGGAGGCTCATGGGTCGAGGCCCAGTGGGATGAACATGAGGCCCATTATAACGTGATTCCACCATAGTTTATGTGTTGACCTTTATAGCGAGCAGTGCCTTGGGAGCAATGATGGTTTGACGTCCACATTGTTTGGATGATGCTGGTTAAATGTCCGCATTGTCACTCTCCCTAAGGCCCATTAATAAGCCCATACTTATAGCGTGTAAGCTGTCTAGGCCCATCTTCGTTAAAAATGGAGTCCATCACTATATAACATGTTTAGTATAGATCCATAATTCATGATCATACGCATCATATGTATGCTTGATATGAGGAGTGACTGATCATAGATATGCCCTCGGATAGATTGTTTATGAGCACCCTGATAGGCAGAGTTGCCCTACATGAGCACGTGGTACATGCAGGACTGTTGCATGACTGGTAGTGTGATTCATGCACTTGTATTTGTGTGATTGGGGTTACTGTATGCCCTAGCGATATCAGGGCCATTGCCTCCACAGACACATCGTGGGTGGCCAGATTGGATACCAAAAATATTGTTTCTAGTATCAGGGCGCCATAAATGTCCCTGGGTGAAAATCTCTAAACCCGATGGTACCAGAGGATGACTCCAACGTCGAGACCGAGTAGATACATGAGCGCGCGAGGGCCGTATACCAGTAGACCACGTCTCCCACTATGTCGTGGTTGGTTGGAAAGGGGTGTGACCTTACCCGCCTGAGTGAGGGGGCAATTTCTAGGTTGAGTTTGACCAGCTTGAGGAATGGGTCCGCTATCAATGAGCCAGGCCCGATATTGGCAGGCAGATAGTGAGGTCTTTTTCACTCTCCCAGTTATGCGTTCGGATAGGGGCGGCAAGCTGGCTAGAGTGTACTAGACCTCGGTGATTATCCAGAATGAGAACTGTACTGATATATGATGAGGATTAACATGCTTGAACTGCATCTTGCATCGCATGCTCTTGACATGGCCGATAGCATTCATAGCTTGCACCGCATATCCTTGGTGCGGCTGATTGCATTCATGTACTCATTAGCATGATTCTGCATTTCTCTGACCTTGTATTCTGAGCATGGTTATATTGCGCACACACTTACACCACCCTCTATGCTTTCTATAAGCTTATGCACGATTGATGCGTATAGGTGACGCCAGGACGTAGTTGTAGCCTTATCGCGATTGGAGTGTGCAGCCGAGCTTTTGGAGTTTCTGTTATTATTATTATCTTATATTTCCCTTCATATGTACTGTATTCAAAGTTTTTTATCATAGTGGATTTTGTGATTGTGTTCTTGTGGTTAGTATTCGTGGGTTATGCCAATACTGAATCAAAATCATACTTGAAATCTTCCTTGTAGGATCCTAGGATCGGAACCTGGTGTATAGATGCTGGGAGCTGAGAATGGGGTACTATGGAGGCTGTCGGCACCGGATTTGGCAATCGGGAATTTTGTAAGCCCAATTTCTGAGTTTGGGGCGTGACACTGAAGATGGCTGCCGTTTTTTGAATACAGCCACAAGGATAGGAAAATAAGCGCTGATGACCGATCTTCTCCCTTTAATAACATTGCCCCAACGATCCCAGAACTGTTGGATTAGTAACGAATGGTCCAGATTTGCTCTGGCTGAAACCGTCTCCAATTTTGGTGGGTAGGAACCGAAACCGGACATGATTTTATTTGGGAAACCCTAAGCAATTGGATGGATGAGATCTCATCTATTTGGATGATCTAGATCATGCTAAACACTCCACACACGGATTGCCAACCTGTTGCACGGAAACAATTTTCGTTTTTGGAAACGTTGTGTTTATAGGACCCATTTACAGTAAGAATTGTGTACATGCACAAATGTGAAATCGTGCAAAACTCACCGGGTTTTGGTCGCATGTGGGTCCTCTATCAAATGGACGGTTCAGATTATCCTAACCGGGCCAGATGGTGGGCTACCAATCAAAGAAACAGACGTCCATCCGACTGTTGTCGTAAATCGAAGAGAGAGAGAGAGAGAGAGAGAGAGAGAGAGAGATCTCTTTTTAGAGAAATTTCGGTCAAAGGAGCTTTGACCACTCCTGCTGGTATGGTGCACGTCCTGCACATTGGCTGAGGTGCACACGCACCTCTGTGTGGGGTCTATCGTGATGTTCACGAGAGATCCACTCCGTCCATGATCCTCTATGGGCCCATTTGGGTCATCTGACCGAAGACGAGGTTAATACAAAGCCTAGGTGGGCTATGCCAATCAGATCTTGACCTTTAACTAATGATTATCATCGTTCTAGTGGTTAAATTAACCCCAAATCGAACGTCAACGGTTAAAATGGCCCTATGGATCCTCTGTATGCTTTTACTGTGAATTTTACTACTCGAAATATATAAATTTTAATTACTTTATTATAAATTATTTTGTTTTATTTTAATCATGTTGTGGGTCCGACTTTGTAGGTTATTAGGACTATCTGTCTCAGGATTTTATAGTATTATTATTATTATTATCATTTATATATTTTGTCATATATAATTTATTTTATCACAGATTGTTAATCTATATATATTATATGAATATTAGTAAGCAAAGATTAATATATATTGTTTGTATGGTTATATATGTATTATGTTTTTAATTTTATATAAGTTGTTTAATTGTTTGAAATATGTTATTCATTATAAATTTTCCTAGTATATTTTATTTTTATGTATTATGAATTCTATAATTTGTAATTTATATTAATGATATTGTAAGTGTATACATATAATATGAATTATAGTTACGTATCATTTTAATATGAAATTTTGAATCTTTACAAAGTATATAAATAACATTTCATAGTGTATATATTCATGTTGTATTATTACATTTATTATAAATTATTATTAAATAGTTAGATTACATAATACATGCATACATACAGACATACATACATATATATATATATATATATAAAAAATAAGTTATGTATATTAGATAATTTTACATATTACATATTTTGAATTGGACGACCAACCTAATGATCGGATAATTCCACAATTGATCCTAAGCGCACCTAATGTTTCCCATACTAGTTTAGGGAACTTTTGACAATTGCATTTATAACCCGATGGCTAACCTAGATTACAAGTTGGATGGTTATACGAGACGCAAACTTATTATAATAAATCAAGACTCAACCCAAGGTGGATTGACTTTAGACTATACCGATGTATTGTGGGTTGTCCTTGCCCAAATTTAGACGTCGCGATGATCAAAAGTTCTAAATCTAAGATAGTCGGTTAGATTTTTCTGTTAATGGAATTAGAATCCTAAGAGTCCTTCTAATGATGTGATGGCCCTCCTCGCACAACAACGGATGAATAGCTTGGTATACAGATGAGGATTGTTCTCCATGACTCGATTAATTTAAGCCAGAATGAACATGGACGTTCACTTAAGTTATGCTTGTATTTACATTAAAATAGGTTACATGGTAACACTTGAGTACTAGAAAGTACGGGGTGTTACACCCTAATCATGTCCTCTGACAAAAAACCAGGCAGATCCAATGCTCAGGTGGGCCCCATGACTTAATTCAGATCCGATTTGTGGATTTCCCTTGATCTAATGGTCCGATTACATCCAAACTTATTATCAACTGTAAAAGAGGTCTACGAGACTACTTAACTAGAATTTAGTGGCTGGATTATGGATCAGATGGCCTAATATACACATTTATAATATAAAATACCCTTTTTACAATGTTCTTAATATCATTATTATTATTATCATTATTACTATTATTTTTCTTTAAGTTGTTTACGTGGGTCTCATCCCGATCAGCACCATTTATTTACTCACTCAGCCCCTATAAGGCTTTGATCAGAAAGATTAAATCATTTTAATTTGTAAGTGGGCCATACTTAATAATCTCACGGTCAAACTAATGATTCCCGCTAATCTGATGGTTGGATTTCTTGTAGATTTGATCATCACGGATCAAAAGGATTTTAAAGGCCCAAGGGCTATCTACACTGTGATTATTAGAGGGATTTAAGGCTTGTAAATCTCAGTTGTGTTTACTCCCAACTTAATCTTGAAGCTGGTGAACAATGGACTTGGCAATTTGAGTTACACCGATGGAATATTCTACGATCCATAATGTCTAGGAGGCTTCATGGGTTTAAATAGTAGACTTGGCCAAAGAGATCGTGGACTATTGGATGGTTTGGTTTGTGTATCGAGGTAATTGAAACCCTAAAGATAGATTTCTCTAGTGCTATGATGATCCATCTTGGAAATCGATGGATGTACAACTTGATATATGGTTTGAGATTACTTTCAATAGTCGGATTTAAACTGGGATGCACATGAATGTTCGCTTAAACTGGATTGGTACTCTACTAAATTGGGTTATATGGTAACACTCGAGTATTGGAAAGTACGGGGTGGTACACAAACTCCCTAAAAAACATGAGTTACTATAAATAGTAAACTTACTATTCATAGACGATCATGATTTCTACTAGACTCCATGGTTTTCGACCAAAAATAGTAAGTGTCCAATTTGGCCTAACCACGTTATTCTCCTAATTTTTCTAAGCCATTTTCATGTTGGGCATGACTCTTAAAGCTCAAAGGATCAAGAGTTATCATCAAAATAAAGCTAACTATAAATGGTAAAAACAAAATTAAAATGGACTTTTGACCATCAATTTGATGGAATCTCACAAATTCAGCATGGGAAACCTGACATAACAAGGTTGGGTGGCTAAAGTAGCTTCTCCTACCCCAAAATCATATATGGTGCGTCAAATAACTCATTTCAGTTTGCAAGATATGTGTACTTTAGGTTTCTGACGGTCCTAATCACTTCTGCCTCTGATCGTGCCTTCTTTGGTCCATCTTGGACATGAAAGTGCTCGCACCCGCTATACATCACATTCTGATCGAGATTTATCATGGTCCACACCAGTTGTTGTCATAATGTCAGCATTAGCTAATCATATGGTAAAAATATAATTCACACATATCATGAGGTCGAAGAAAATGTTGCAATCATCCCTGTACTTTCTACAACATTATGGGTAACCAATCACAAACTTTCACGTTGTGGTCGGTAATTATTTGGAATGTTAGTTAACCTATATAGTAGTTGCCCATGTGCTTTACAGCTTACAAGGATCTCACTATTATCTAGATTTGTGATGTTCATTACATAATCACCTTAGAAGTACTTATTGTAAAGTTGTCAAAGTAGTCAGCTACCATGTGCTTTCTACTTTCTTACAAGGAACTTACATACTATTTTGATTTGTTAAACAACACAGACATTACAGACTAGGTATGTGCAAGTGACCTTTGCGTTATGCAACTTATTGACTTTGACACGTGGGTTACAACTAATCTCCATGTGTTGGGGCACGGTTGGCTTGGACCTGAATTGCAGCTTTCTAGCCATCATTTTATTTTCTTTCAAGAGGTGAGTGAAGTGACATTTCATTTTCTTTCCTAAGGTAAGCAAACCGGCATGTAAGTTCAAATCGCTTCTGAATTTAATTAAACCAAATGAATTTGGAAAAATCAAGTTCAACCTTTATTGTCGCACTAATGTCCACAGAGGAATATGGAAGATTCCTTAGTGCCTCGAATGTTTGACACTTCTGTACTTTTTGAAATTTTGATTTTGATTTTTTATTTTTTGGATTTTTTTAAATGACCCCAACTATGGAGCAATGCTCTATGAGGATTTTTTTTATGAAGATTTTTGATTTTTTTATTTATTTATTTTAAAAACTAGAAAAGCTTGCTCATACGAGGGCATCAATGACTATTTACATGAGTGTTTTAGGTTTTTAGACTAGTGTTCGTGGATGATTGACCGATTGCTTTTACCATCAAGGGGATTGAACTATTTACTTCCTTGCTCTCCCACCCCTCTAGAAGCAGGATTAAAAAGGATGGGAGATTGCTTCCACTATCATATACAATGGTCATTCATGTGGCCCACACTTATGGAAATAGTTTGGAAGGCGACTGTTGCCTTGTACATGGTTTCCAATCATTTGCAAATAAAACTTATTTTCGAGCCATTGGCCTAACATGCCGTGATGCACCTGATGGTCAATGTGAATTTAAAATAAATATTATAGTGGGCCCACCTAACCCACCTGACTTATTATTCACTCTGCAAAGGGATGGAATGATAATTATATCTATTAATGAGTTTCAATGTTAGACTTGTAAATGTTTCAACACAAGGTCTTGGATTCGCATACCCATTGAGGAGAAAAACTACAGTTGTGTGAGTGCGATAGGTGTGTGTAAAAAGAAAAATTGACTAATGAGGAAGCTTTTTGAAGGAGTAGATGAAGTAAATTCATATCAGTTAGGTAGTTATCTTACCTCCCTAAATATTTTTACAAAATTGGCAACCAGGCTCGTCGTACAGATGCTAGTTTTGGTAGGTTGGCCCATCTTAGAATGGTCTAGATTCACGCGTGCATGAACAATGGTCTAGATATGGGGTAGACTATATACAACAGTGCCTGCTGCTTGTTTGAAGATGTTAAATTGATATCAACTCCGGATTAATCACCCCGGCCCTTACTAAAAGTTCAGATCACGGGTGATCCTAGCCATTGATTGGAAGACTACCGAAGATATGTGGGCCGTGCCTAGGTGTGCTTCACAAATCACCTAGATGTTAGTTGGTATCGTTGTGTTATTTCTCTTGCTTTTTCCTGGCTTCAATTCCTGACTAGGAATTGAAATTTAGTTCAATTACACATCCAAACACGCCACCTATCTCTGATCCAGCACTCCACTAGCAGGTTCTTTCGGAAAACTCCATCTATTCTGGTGTGGATGGAAGAAACCTACAGGAACTGTTTATGATATTTTAAGGAAGGCGGAAGTATTTAAGGAACTTCGAAATAAATTTTATGAAAAAAAGAAAAAGAAAAAAATATTTGAGTAAAATAACAGGCAATTGAGGAGATTGTCATTAATCAGATGGTTTTCTTTGAGACTCTATGAATAATCTCATTATCTGATTCTCATACATTTTACCAATGAAACATCAATTTCATTTTATCATCTCTAAAATCAATTACTAATTGAACAATTCCAATTCCCCACAACTCCCTCAAATTTCAAACGTCGAACAACCAAAACCACACGTCTCTGTTTTTCCTCTGTTTCAGTCATGAAATACCTAATTTTCTCCCTCTTCTAAGAATCTATCATAGACAAGATTGCATTAAAATCCTCGAAATTCAATGTTAAAAAGGCCCTCAAAACGATGCAATTTCAGCACATGCAATTTCCTTCAAATAAGAAGAAAAAAAAAAAAAAAAAAAACAAGAATAAAACCAGGTAAGATATATATATATATATATATAAGTGAAAACACCGTAAACTTGCAAAATAATAGTAGCAAAGATCATAACATCGTGAAACTTGCAGAATAACAGTAACATAGATTACAACATCATGAAATTTACAGAGAAACCAAAATTCAGACAAACCCAATATATAAAAACCTGAATTAGACAAAACCCAATTGGTTTTTGGTGTTTTTCTTTCTCATGCAATTCACATATAAAACAGTCAGAAAAGCCTCATTCATTGTATGAAAATCTTCACAAAACAATGAAAACCCATATGCAAGATCCACTTTCCCAACTCAAATTTCCATCTCCAAGTCTTCAGAAATACTCTGAAAAGAGAAAATCCATGGAAAATATATACCAGAACAAAGTCATCTACTCCTCATCCATTTCTATTTTCTGCTCTTTACAAAAAAAAAAAAAAAAAATGAAGAAGAAGAAGAAGAATAAGAAAAAAAGAAGGAAAGTTAGGACGATTCGCAGAAATAAAATAGCCCCAACTCAGTAAATTTGAGAATCTTCGGCGATCAGGAATCGGAATGCGCATCTGACGTGTAGGTGCTAAGAGACGGTGTTCCAGATGCAGAACTTCGGCCGCTTTTGCTCAGTTTTTCTCCAGCCTTCGAGGCAAATGTGATGAATGGTTTGAAGATTTCTTTGAATATCTTAGCTTTGATCTGGCCTCTTTTTGGTGGGAGAAA
Organism: Magnolia sinica; assembly: GCF_029962835.1. Classification (NCBI taxonomy): domain Eukaryota; kingdom Viridiplantae; phylum Streptophyta; class Magnoliopsida; order Magnoliales; family Magnoliaceae; genus Magnolia; species Magnolia sinica. Next base: position 32,101,862 of record NC_080580.1, read on the forward strand.
TCCTTTTCCTTTTCCATTCCCTTTCTTAGGAAAAAAGGCAGCTTCGGAAGACATTTCTATGCAGAGGATTTCAGATGTTGATGGAAGCTGAGAAAGAAAGAAGGAAAGAGAAAGAAAGAGAGCTGAGCTTCTGGAGGAGAAAATAAGTGATATGGTATCTGAGAGTAGGAAGGCGAAGATGGTTTTTCGAAAATGAGAAGAATTTCAATGTCTGCGAGGAAGGAGATGAAAGCAATATGATTGATAAACGGACAGAAGTAGGCCGGCTACGAAGGAAACGGATTGCATGGTGTGCCGCACGCTGTCGACCTCCGTAGTGTGTTGACGTCACCAATTTCTGTGGACCCCACCATGATGTATGTGCCACATCCGCACTGTACATAGTTTATACGAGATCATTTTAGGATGTGAGAACCAAAATGAGGAAGATTAGAAACGCAAGTCGTCCACGATATACATACCAAATGGGGACAATGATTTCCACCGTTGAAACCTTGCTAGGGCCCACCATGATGTTTATTTGTAATTCAAACTGTTCATGAGATCAAAAATACCTGAGTGATGGGAAAAAGGAAATATCAGATTTATCCCAAACTTATGTGCCTTCAATAAGTTTTCAATGGTACACATTCAATCCCAACTTGTCTCTATGGTGTGGTCCATTTGAGCTGATTATTCATATATTTTTTAGTCTCATGACATAAAATTATCTTGTAAAATGGATAGACGGTGTGGATGTAAAACTTACGTAATGGTGGGGCTCACAAAACTTACTGACATCAATACACCACCGAGTCGGTGGTGTGTGGCACACCACACAATCACGTTCCGGCTACGAATATCCGCTCCGGTATCTTTTTGGTGTGCTACACACTACTTAACTCACTCGTGTGTTGACGAGACCAAGTTTTGTGAGCCCCGGCCATGATGTATGATGTATGTGCTATGGAACGGATTGGCTACTCCCCCTGATACCAGCCCCGTGGCTTGTGTTCGGTGGTCTGTGGGCCCCACCATGATGTATTTGTTTCATCCATTCCGTTCATCTATTTTTAAAGATCATTTTACGACATCATCCTAAAAATAAGAGGGATATAAATCTTAGGTGTACCACACCACAGGAAAACAATAGTGATTGGATATCCATCATTTAAATCCTGCTAAGGCCCACTGTACTGTTTATCTGACATCCAATCAGTTGATTAGGTCATAAATACCCAGATGGAGGGAAAAAAACAAAGATCAGCTTGATCCAATACTTTTATGGCCCCCAGAAAGTTTTTAACGGTAGCCGTTCATTCAACACTGTTTTCTGTAATGTGGTCTACTTGAGATTGGGATATACCTCATTTTCAGTGTAATACCATAAAATGATCTATAAAAATAGATGGACGGCATGGATGAAACACATACATCATGGTAGGGCCCACAGACCACTGAACATCAGCCATTGGCAGGTGGCGGGGGAGTAGCCAATCCGTTTCCATGTGCTATATGGAAGCGTATCAGCTGGTACCTCACACGAGCTATACAGCTGACGTTAGCAAATTATTTCGGTCTGATCACGAGGTACGTGTTATACCGAAACCGGCGAGCTCGTCTCAATGCCTGAGAGAAACGTAAGACAGATCTAACTATCAAGTAGGCTAAAGTGTTAGACTGAGTAAAAGATACCTCATTTCATAAATTAGGTCGTGGTTGCTCCGGTAGTAGACTCTGAGGAGTTTCAACACCCGGTCAAGAGCTCGAGTATCCGTAGGTGTTGAAATCCCACCAAGGCTAACAGTGACAGTGACAGAGGTGTACTAACACGCTAACAAAAGGAGGAGAAGAAGAAGAAGAAACAAAACTACCTGCAAATTGAAGTGGGGGATTTAACGTCTACCATTGAAACTTCCTGGAGTCATGGAAGTTTTGGATCCACCTTATAAAGAGATTGGATGCAAAATAAGCGTTATGGTGGGCCTACGAATTTTCTAACGGTGAAAATCATTATCTCTGCTGTTATTTGTGATGTGGTCCAGATGATTTTTAGATATGATTCATTTTTTGTATAATGCACTAAAATGATATTTAAAAATAGATGAACGGTGTAGATATAATAAATACATCAATGTAGGGGCATGTAACTTTGATCTCCTTTGAACCGTTCATACAACTCGGAGCTCGAGGAGCGTCAGTGCTCGTCCTCGCACGACACGTACCTACAGCAGCTGGTGTGTGGTACACTAGCCAATCCGCTACCGTGTTATATCTGCACCATCCATCTATTTTTTTAGGATTGGACATTGGAAAAAATGATGCAGACATATAGCTCAAGTGTACCACGCGGCATAAGGCGGTGGGACAATGACACCTACGGTTGAAACTTTTTAGGGATTATAATGTTTATTTTTCATCAACTTGTTCGTGAGATCACACTGAAATAGATAAAGAGAAAACACAAATATCAGCTTGATCCACACAACTCATGTAGCTCATAAGAAGTTTTCAATGGTAGGTGTTGAATCCCACTGCGTCCTATGGTGTGGTTCAATTTAACTTTTGATAAGCCTTATTTTTTGTCCTAGGCTATAAAATGATCCTTCAAAATGGATGGACGGTGCGGATCTAACACATGCATAATAGTGGAACACACATAACTTAGCCACGTCAACACATAGGGTACGTTTTAACAGTATGGGCCTCAACTCAGCACTGATGCTGGTACTGTGTATAAGGTGCAAAACTTTGTACCCCTGTGTGATGTATCATTTTAAGGCATAACAAGAAAAGCTCCACTGTAATATATGTGCTTTATCCACACCATTTATCTATTTTCCCCTGCTATTTTAAAGCAAATATGTGCTTTAACCATACCATTTATCCATTTTCCCCTGCTATTTTAGTGCATGATCCCAAAAAATGGAGAAGATTCAATGATCAAGTAAACCACACCATACTAAATAATAGAGATTGAATGCCTACCATTCAAAACTTTACAGGACCACTAGTTTTGGATTAAGCTGATGGTTATGTTTTCCTTTCATGCGAATGTGGTTTATGAATACGTTGGATGACAAATAAACATCATGATGGCCGTTTAGGAAGGTTTATCCTCTCTTATCTCTATTGCTTCCTATGGTGTGGTCCATTACAGCTTTGATCTGCCTAATTTATATCATGCCCTAAAATAATCTGGCAAATATATAGACAAGTAGATAAAATACATCCATCATGTTGGGGCCACTGTACTTTTTCACGCATGCAAAATACCTGGGTAGGTGATGTATTCAACACTACCCATTGGACTTTTCCCTTCTTAGCAGCACTTAATTAAAACACAAGGCTACTTTGGGCCCACCATGTATAATAAGTGAAATCTATTCAATCCTGGAGAATAGTTTGAACAGATCCATGACTCAAGTGGGCCATACTGCAGTGAACAGTGGAGATGAGATACCAACCATGGATTTTTGCACATGACAACTAGGGTGGGTATTCATCAAGTGGGCCATATGCACTACTGATTAGAGCTTTCTGGTTTCATTACAATGTATTTGTTTTATCCCGTCTGTTTATTCATTTTGCTAGCTCATTTTAGGAGATGAGCCCAAAACCAAGTTAGATTTAAAGTTAAAGTGGACCGGACTAAAGGAAATGGTGGAATTTGAACGCCTACCATTTAAAACTTCTTGTGGGTCATAGAGGTTTTGGATTTATCTAATTTTGTGTCTTCCTTTCATTCATATTCATGTGATTTTATGAACAGGTTGGTGGGGAATAAACATCACAGTAGGCCTTAGGAATATTTCAACAGTGGGCATCATTATCATTATCCGTATTGCTTCATGTGGTGTGGTCCAATTAAGCTTTGAAATTGTCTCATTTTTTGGTTATGCCTTACAATGAGCTCTTAAAATGAACGAACGGAGTGGATAAAACAAGTATATCATAGTGGGCCTTACAGAGCTTCAACAAAGTGAGGACCGTCACCAGCTCGTTCAGAAAATAATAAGGGTTTTCACCTGATGGACAGTGGATTCCACTCAAACAACATGGCGGGCCCAAAGAACTTGGTTGCGTCACTGACTGCCTGGCCTTTTTATTTTTATTTTTACACACGCACACACACCCCCACACACTCACGCCGGTGGAATTTCACCACCTATGGGTACTCGAACCCTTGACCGGAAGTTGAAACTCCTGGGAGTCTACCAACCCGGCAAGAGTAAGGACCCACCTAAAGAGGACTTTGATGAACCGGCAGAGTGTGGTGGTTGATACGCATGCAATAAAACACCCACACATTCACGCTGGTGGATTTTCACCACCTATGGGTACTCGAACCCTTGACCGGGAGTTGAAAGTCCTGAGAGTCTACCACCCGGGCAAGAGTAAGGACCCGTAGGTGGTAGACTATCCATAGGTGGTGAAATTCCACTAGCGTGAGTGTGTGGGGTGTGTGTGCGTGTGTAAAAAAAAAAAAAAAAAAAAGAATCATCCCTGATTTGGACAGGAATCGCCGTCCATCCTTGTACCCAACCTATGCTGTAATTAGGTTCCTCCACGCATGAGGATCTAGACACGGATTGCATCCTATCCCTACCTTGTCTCCAGCTGGGAACGGGCAGGAGCTTTGAGTGGCCGCCGTGATGTATGGGTCTTATCCACACGGTCCATCCATTTTTATTTTTATTTTTTATATCATTGTAGGGTAGAAGACCAAAAATGAGGTGGATCCAAGGCTCAAGTTGACCACACCACAGGAAGCAGAGGTGATATGATTCTCACCGTTGAAAATTTTCTAGGGCCTACCATGATTTTTATTTGCCATCCAACTTACTAATGAAGTTAACTAGTCCTGGATGAAGAGAAAACACAGATATCAGCTCCATCCAAAACTTATGTGGCCTTAAGAAGTTTTCAATGGTAAGAGATTAATTCCGTTGTGTGGTCCACCTGAGCCTTGGATCTTTTTCAATTTTGGGCTTTCATAAAAAAAAAAATTAAAAAAAAAAAAAAAAAACACCCTAAATTTTTTGAAAATTTGATGACAATGGTCTTATGAAATCTAAGTTCCGGGCTCTCCTCTCAAAATCTCATTATCCCTTTTTAGCCTTGACAGCACTTTTGTTTTTTAAGACAAAAATGCCATTATGCTAGTGCAAAGGCTACATGTCATGTGAGTTGAAAGGTATTTTTAAAAATGGGAGCATGGACCCCACTAAAATGAGGATTGGCCAACTCCTTAGTTGATCTAATTTGTTCATTTTAATCGGACAACCATAAGCCACAAAAGGGTGATTTTTAGTTTTCTTATCAAGCTCTTTGTGCCTCACAATGACATTAATGTTGTTCATTAATTTTAAATTATTCCCTCCAGTGTAGTTGATATATATGTGATGATTTTTGCCCTCGAACTTAGGCAATGACATGAAATTAAAACTCATTTCGTTTGGATGAGGTGGATTTGCCATGTGACAATAGTGGGCCCCGGATAAGCTATCCGATGTGGAAGGCTAGTTGGCCTTTTCTTTCCATTTCTCATTTTATTTTTTTTCAAGAGGGGACCACGAAGAGCCCAAGCTTCTTTAACATTCTGTAGTTGTATGGATTGTCATCACGTTCTCCGAGGGACCATTACAATCTCTATGAAGCTCCGATGAATCTTAGTACTTTCTCCATGTGAAAAAAAGAGGATTTTTGTTTTTTTAAATATTTCTAGCCACACTCTCTGCGTAGAAGCTATAACAGCCAAGGTTAGGTCTATATTACGATAATGGCAACCTTTTATGTGTCATTTTTTGTTGATGGGTATCAATTATGTGAGTTCGTGGAAGGGAGGAGGGTATGGTGGTTCTTTATATATCTGTTTCTTTTTCTTTTTATTTTTATTTCAGTAATATATAAATAGTAGGAGTTTGTGAAAGGTAGGAGGGTGTAGTATTTCCCTTTATAGTGTTTTTATATGAATGGTGGGAGTTTGTGTGGGGATATGAATGCATTTCTTATTTATTTATTTTGTATGAATGGTGGGAGTTTGTGAAAGGGAGGAGAGTGTGGTGAGCCCATTTTCAAAGTCGATTTTCTTAAGGCCAAGTAGTGTGGCTTGTGGATGTTCACTATGGATCGCCAATGTGCATTAGGCCCATATGGATCGCTAATATTCATAGTGGACCACTGATGTACATTAAAACCATACTTGGATCGCCAATATTCACTATGAATCATGAATGTAAAGTGTAGATCATATATGTTCATAGTGAATATCAGTGATTCACAACGAACATCCATGATCGTTTGTATTTCATGCACTAGAGATAGTGTCTTTGAATGCATTAGTATGATTAAACTTAACTCTAATACTTTGTTCTTCCATACACTATCAAATCCTTTTGTGAGATGGGAGAACCTAGTCGTTGCTTAGACTACGTCAATATAAAAGTCTCTCCCAAGTGATTGGTACTATTTCGACCTTTTGTAAAGGATGATTTTAACAAGTGTCATGTTAGGAGAGATGTTTTAAAAAACTCAATTCAAATATTTGCTTATTTTTTATGAAAGCAAATGGACCATTGTTCCATTGCCTGATGTAAAGGAACCTTGATAACCTATGGTTTGACTTCCATGACACCATTATCAAATTTAGGGAGATAAACTTAACCTTTATTATGGTTCTCAAGTAGCCATCAGTTGATGAATCAAAGTCGACCGATCAAGGATCACAAAGAAAGACTATTAGGGATCGATATTTCAAGGATCAATCTTTAATTATAATGAATGATTTGCTTGAGGCATTTCTTAAACCCCTGATGTACTAAAAATCATGTGGACGCCTTGAAGTTGGTTATGTTGATATGCACAGAGAATTTAGTTGTTGGATCGCCCAGGAAGAACGGGTGCATAGATGAGTATATAAATTTAGTAAATAATTTTGATTCATTTTCTACTTACCCTTAGGGGGGTGAGAGGTATCAAATATTAAAAGAAGAAGTAAATATTGCAATTAAAATACACTTTTCAGATTCTTACAACCTGTGTGGATGTCCATTTGTCCTATATGTAATTCATTTTTCCTATGAGCTTCCGTGAGCTATTATAACTTTGTAGATTTCGTTGCCACTATATTATGCCTTATTTTAAAAGATAAAAAATAAAAACTCCCTCATTCAATAGGTTTGGGCATATGAGCTTTTTCCCAATATATATGGCTTGAATGGATAGGCCACCAGACATAATTAGGGGTGTACATCGAGTCGAATTGAGTCGAGTTGGCCTCAGCTCAACTCGGCTCGGCTCGGTCCTCGAGCCTGACTGGCTAGCTCGGATCGGTTTAGTCAGCAACTCGAGCTAGTTCGAGCCAAGTTCGCCATTGCAGCATCTTCATAAACACCTAGATTGCACCTTCAAAATCTCACTGTATTTGAGACAACAGCAATGGTTTTACATGTATTTTATCTAACACCTTCTAAGCAACATAAAAATCAAGAAAAAAAGGGTGTTGGTTTCATATCCATATCTTCTTTGCCACCAGCCACACTTCTTCGAGTCATTTCATCAAACACTTGGTGAGCAACATCAATATCAAAGTAACCGAGTCATCAAACTGGTTCGATCCGAGTTCAATTCGAGCTGGGTTCGATCCGAGTCGAGTTGAGTTGAGTTGGGGCCAGCTCAAACTCGGCTTGAACTCATTTTCAAGCTCAAAAAATCAGCTCGACTTGACTCGAACTCAACTTCGAACCGAGTTGAATCAAGCTTTTTCGAGTCGAGTCGAGAGAGCTAATCAAGCTAGCTCGGTTCGTGTATACCTCTAAACATAATTCTATCAGAATTCCACAATTTTCGAATTGGACTACAACTAAGGTGGAAAAATATAAAGGTTTATTAAAGGATTTTACAAATGCATGAGTAAGTTAAACTATTGGTTATTAGTTTGTTCATTTTATACTATTATGATCACTGTTTCTAACATTGCATACATGTTGCAGCATAGGATTAACGGCGAACTCATCCAACAACAAATGAAAAAAAATTATTGTTTTTGGAGAAGTTCATACATTCGTTAAAGAAATGGAAGAGGTGAGAAAGGAGAGGAGTAAGGAGATGGATAAAGTGAAGGAGAGAAGAAAGGAAAATAATGAGAAGAGAGGTTGTGAAGGAGAGGAGTAAGAGAAAGACGGATAAGGAGGAGATGGAGATGGTGGAGGAGAGTAGTGAGAAGAAGAAGAATAAGGAGGATGTAACGCCTTATTCAGAGAACTAGCGGAAGTATGAATTCAGAGTGAGATAGTAAAATGAAGCATGGATAATCATATAAGCCCAAATATTTGACCCACCCAGCTGGGGGTCTTAGTTATAAAATTCATAAGCTTCTGAGATACTGCTCAGCTGAGATTAAATAATGAGACTACTGATTTAGTCTGAAATACTCCGCTGCCTCTTGCTACGGTTCATCATCATAATACCCTTCCTCGGGCTTTACGGTCGCGCCATCAAGGCCAGCACTGACATCCTCTACATCTTCCCTTATATACTCTATATGGTTGGATAGTTAATAAACGAGTGGCCAGTTCAGTGTCAATTTCCCTCAAGATTACACACCGCCGCCTTAGCAGACATAATTTAAAGAAAACAAGGTAGTAATCCAAAACAGGTAAGATGCAGTCTTATTAAATGCATGGATGTATGAATGCACATTGACTTGGGGATGCTCATCCAGTTGGACTTGGGCTCGTCACCCATGCAATCATCAACCTGGGAATAATCATCCAGTCGAAACAATAGATCAATAGTCAGTGGTCTGGGAGCTAGCGAAACGATACCCCGATGATCCTAAGGCCACGTGCTACAACATTTAGAATTAGCGACCCGTCATCGATCGCCAATATGTTATGGATGCATGATTAACCAACCCATTATTATTTCATTTATAGTCAGCCAGTTTGAGTAACTCAATGGTCACTACGGGTGGCTCATCACCCAGAGTAGGCCGACAGCTCGAGCATAGAGTCCCATGACCACCATTCTTGGCTCATGAGGTTCTCCACCTTAGGATGTTTTAATAAGACCCATTGATTAAAATGACACCAGGTCAAGGGTTCTATTCTTTTCCACATGATCAGTCTAATTACATCCCATGAGTGACTTACATACAATAGTAGAATCCTCCATGTGTAGTGTTATGAGTCATATGATAAGGCAACCATGTAACATGTAACAAAATATGATTTTAAATGATGATGCTAAAACATGTAGGGAGGCACCGTGAAATTTAAATAATAACTATGGATGATGCATTACCAATACATGTGGGTAGAAATCATTTCTTAGGGATTAGCTAGCATGTGGGCCTATCATATAGTGTGAACACGGTATCATAAATTAGATTTTTGTAATGAATATAAGGACCTTAAATTAATAGTAGAAGTTTAGTGCAAACTATGTTCTTGATCCAAACCGCGGTGAGAAGATGGTGGCCCCAAGTCACTCAAATAGTCCCCTAGAGAGTTTGTTTGCATTAGGCAACAAGCCTTAAAGTTTTTAAGTATATAAAGGCCCGTAATTAAAATGGTTTGGCTTTCATCAAGGGACCAGGCCCACCAATTTCTATCCCCATCAAGTGACCTGACTGGGCCTGATTTGGCCTAGATATTTGGTCCCAAAGGTCTGGACCCGGCTGGAAGAAGTGGCCCCAAAAATGAGCCCGAACTGGGCCAATTTTGGCTGAGTTATGATGTCTAATACCAACCCAAACGGGGCTGGCCCATAACTTTGTATGGTGAGGCCCACATCATTCCATGGTGGCGCCCATAGTGCTAAGATGGTGCAGCCCTCAACATTTCATGGTGAGGCCCGCAATCTGGATTTGACGTGGGGCCCACCTGACGTTTAGATTTGGTGAGGCCCACTGAGACTTATCTCAGGGAGCGGCCCACCTGGTATCAACGTGCGGCCCTCCTGAGTTGGCTCAAGTACAGACTCGCACAGGCCCACCGCCTGCATGTTGGGAGTGGCTCACCTGCACCATATAAGATGCGGCCCACAGAAATTTAAGTGAGGTGGTGTGGCCCACTGAGATTGAATCTTAGGTGCAGCCCACTGTTACAATGGCGTGGCCCACTAAGATTTAAATCTCAGGTGCGGCCCACATATCTTAAATGTGGTGAAGCCCACTACTTTGGCGTGGTGCAGCTCACTCGCTGCTGGTGCAGGGTGCGGCCCACCAGCTGATCGTTTGTGTACGGCCCACATAGAGGCCTACACCTGGCTGGATTACCCTGTTCCAGACCAGTTAACGGTCCAGCTAGGGGACCGTTTTCAGTCGATCATAGGCTGAAACTTTAGCCGTTCTCAGGCTGAAATTCCCAGCTGGTTTCAAACAGAGTAACTAACTCATTTCAAGCTGAATATTTAGCTGGTTCCTAGCTATTTTTAAACTGAATACCTAGCTGGTTGCAGGTTGCATTTTTAGCCTGTTTTTATGCTGAAAAACACTTGCTACAGGTTATATCTTTAGTTGTTTCTAGGATGAAACATCAGCTGCATTCATGCAACAATGGAGTGTTATTTCAGTGGTCTGCTTCACCCTTGCTCCGGACCTTTTAACGGGCCAGCAAAAGACTGTTTTCAGCCTGGTTTCATGCTGGAAAACAGCTGCTATCAGGTTGCCTCTTTCAGTTGCTTTTTAAGCTGGAACATCAGTTGTTTATAGGTTGTGATTTCAGCCATTTTTAGGCTGAAAACCAGCTGCTCCTCAGTCTAATTTCAAGCTGGATGTTCACTTATCTCCAAGCTGATTCTCAGCTGCGTTCAAGTCGACTGTCAGCCATTTTCCAGTTGTAGCTCCCAGTTATTTTCAGGCTACCTGCTCAGCCGTTTTCATCTTCAGATTCCATACATTTTTAAGTTAAACATTCAGCTGTTCTTTTTTTTTTTTTTAGCTTAGTTTCGGAGTTCCAAGAGGAGAGAGGGAGAAGGGGGTTACCTGCTTTGTTTGCTTCAACCGGGTTGCACGCACCCACGTCCCTTCCTTCCACTCTCTCTCTTCTTTCCCTATCTTCTTCTCCCTCTGGTGGTAGGGCTGTAGGCCCACACTGACCTGACTCGGTCCGATTCTTACAGGCTGAGTTGGGGCAATGTGCACTAAGCTCACCCGACGAAAGTGCACCCCCTGTTTCATTTCTTCCTCCCTCTCTTCTCTATGTGGATTTTGAGGGCATCAATGCCCCTTTTATAGGCAAGGAGAGGGGTAGCCAATGGCTGGGATTTGCTCTACATATCCCAAGGGAACGGCTGTCGGTGCCAGCTTTCCTACCCAGAAACGAAATGCCCCTGTTTCTATCTTGCAGCCTGTCCGGCCATTTTTGGCTTTGTGAGAGGACTCTCTCTGGGTGGCAAGTGGACGTTCCATCTCAGTAAATCGATGCTAGCTTGCCCATCACGCCAGCAGGTGGTCCTCTCTCTAAAGATCCCAACCATATGTGATGAAATGGACGGTCTTATGCTAATTTCTTTGTTTCTTTGTAGGGGTCCGTATCCTTATACAGTTCTGTTGGGACGGACCCCACCAACAAAGTGGATGGTTTGGATTGCCTAGAAAGTGGCCAAGGTGGCCCACTTTGGGGTTTGAAACTCGTCAGTTTCAAATGGTTTGAAATGGCAGGAGAGTTTTCTTTTCTTTTTTGCAAAAGAATCGATCGACAACCGTTTGACCACTAGGCATGGTCCGGTGCACATCGCACAGGGTAAATTCATGGTGCACATGCACCGCGTATGGGGTCCACTGTGATGTTTGTGATAAGTCCACTCTAACCATTTGTCTAGGGGTCCTTATATAGGGGCCCCGACCCAGTTTGGGGCACATGTGAGGCCTAGGTGGGCCGCATTACCTGTTTTAGGACTTATCTGGCTAGTGTACACTAGACCAATGGCTGGATTGGCCTGATAGTTAGTCTCAACGGTTAAATGGGGGCCTAGAGTACATTTTTCATTTGGTTGACCATAATTTATTCCTCTAGGGTTGTTAGTGGGTGTATTGTGCCAACGTGACTTGATTAACTTGTCTTTAAGCTGTTTTAACTTAAGTGTTTGTTGAGTTTAACCTCTCAGACTGGTGCTGGGTTCGACTTGGCTCCTACAACTCTTGGTGGTCAGCTTTATTGTTGACTAGAAGTCCAAACTACACGTGTAAAGTTTAAGCCGCCTTGTTAATCGATCTTAGTTTCCATAAACGTGGTTCTCAAAGGTAACACTCGTGTACCAAAGGTACAGGGTGTTACTGTCTACCCCCCTAAAAAAATTTCACTCTCGAAATTACCTGTAGTGTATTGTCGAACAAGTAAGGGTACTTCTCCATGACTTCCACCTCTTGTTCCCAAGTTTCTTCTTCTTTCCCGTGATGCGACCAAAGGACCTTGACTAGTGGTATACTCTTTGTCTACAAGACTTGCTTCTTGTGGTCCAAGATGCGAATATGTTCCTTGGTATAAGAAGTATCATCGGTAAGTTCAATCTGCTCCCAACTAATAATGTGTGACTCGTCCGGTGTGTACTTCTTTAACATGGCTACACGAAAGACGTTGTGGATACTCGTCAATGCAGTAGGTAACGCAAGGCAGTATGGTACGGCTCCCACGCGATCCAAGATCTCGAAAGGTCCGATGAATCGAGGTGCAAGCTTCCCTTTCTGTCTGAACCTCATCAAACCCTTTATAGGTGAAACCTTCAGATATACGTGATCGCCAGTTGCAAACTCCAGATCGCACCGTCGATTGTCCGCATAGCTTTTCTGCTTACTCTGCGTGGTGCACAAACACTTTCGAATAACATCGATTACCTGAGTGGTAACCTGTACGAGCTCGGGCCCTAACAAACTTCGTTCTCCCACTTTTGCCCAACACTGCGGGGCTCGGTAGGAGCGACCATAAAGAGATTCATATGGTGTTATACCTATGCTGGACTGAAAGCTATTATTGTAAGCAAACTCTGCAAGGGCCAAATGATCGTCCCAATTTCCCTTGAAGTCGAGGGTACAAGCCCTCAGCATATCTTCCAAGACTTGATTTACTCTCTCTGTCTGTCCATTTGTCTAGGTGTGAAATGTTATACTGAACTTAAGTTCTATGCCAAGTTCCTCCTGCAACCTTCTCCAAAAGGTGGATGTAAACTAGGAGTCACAATCTGATATGATCTCCCGAGGAACTCCATAGGACCGAACGACTTCACGGACATAGAGCCTTACCAGATTCTCAGTCGAATTTGTCGTCCGAATAAGAAGGAATCGAGCAGACTTTGTCAGCCTATCCACAATGACCCAGATTGAGTCATACTTTCTCTAAGTCCTAGGAAGCCCAATAATGAAGTCCATAGAGATACTGTCCCACTTCCATTTTGCTACTGGTAGTGGCTAAAGAAGGCCTGCAGGCTTATGATGTTCGGCCTTTATCTTCTGGCACACCATGCATCTTGCTAAGAAACCGGCTATCTCCCTTTTCATATTACCCTACCAATATTGCCTCTTTACATTGTTGTACATCTTCGTACTCCCCAAGTGTATGGCCAATCTGGAGTGATTTGCCTCTGTCATCACTTCTTTCCTCAAATTTGCATTGTCGGGTATGCATACTCGCCCTTGATACCAGACACCGCCATCAGTACCGATTCTCCAACCGCGCACCTCCTCATTCTTGCACCTCTCCTTCATATTGATAAGTCATTCGTCCTTGTCTTGAGCAAAAATTATCTGAAGAACCAGGGTTGGCACTGCAGTTAAAAGTGCCACATAAGTATTTAGCTCATCAAGGGTGAGTTGGATGTCAAAGTCTTAGACAAATTCCATCATTTTTCATTCTTTGATCATCAGGGTGGCTATCTGTTCATGCTTCTTCTTCCGACTCAGAGCATCGGCCACCAAGTTCGCTTTACCAGGATGGTAAGATATATCAAACAGAAGTCTTTAAGTGTCTCCATCCACCAACACTGACGCATTTTCAAATCTTTCTGCGTGAATACATATTTCAAACTTTTGTGGTCACAGAATAACTGGAAGTCTTCCCCATAGAGGTAATGTCTCCATATTTTTAAGGCGAAGACCACGGCTGCTAGTTCCAAATCGTGTGTCGGGTAATTCTCCTCGTACTTCTTTAACTGGCGAGAAGCATAAGCGATCACCCTGTCGTTCTGCATCAGAACACAGCCTAAACCCAACTTCGAGGTGTCACTATACACCACAAACATTTCTCCTTCTTGTGGAAGAGTGAGCACTGGTGCAGAAGTCAATCTCATCTTCAACTCTCAGAAAGCTGCTTTCGTGTTCTCATCCCAGGCAATTGGTTGTTCTTTTTTGTCAATTGGGTAAGCGGTCGCGTGATCCTTGAAAATTTCTTGATGAAGCATCTATAGTATCCTGCCATGCCCAAAAAGCTTCGGACCTCATTGACCGTGGTGGGCTGATCCCACTTGGATACCGCTTCAACTTTAGTGGGATCGACTGCGATGCCTTCTTCCTTCACTATGTGCCCTAGAAAATTCACTTCTTCTTCCTAAAACTCGCATTTTGACAGCTTAGCATACAGCTGATTTTCTTTCAGTGTACTTAGGACCGTGTGCAAGTGTTTCTCATGTTCCTCCTGGCTTTTGGAGTAAACCAAGATGTCATCGATGAACACGATCACAACCCGGTCTAGATATGGCATGAAAACTCAGTTCATAAGGTCCATGAATACCGCTGGAGCATTTTTAAGTCCAAAGGACATTATCAAAACTCATAGTGCTCATAGCGAGTCTTGAATACGGTTTTAGGGATATCCTTATCCCTGATTCTCAGCTGGTGATACCCCGATCGTAGGTCAATCTTTGAGAAGTATCTGGCGCCCTTGAGCTGGTCGAACAGGTCGTCATTGTTTATCGTTACTTCATTCAGTCGCTGGTAATCGATGTAGAGGCGCATCGATCTATCCTTCTTTTTCACGAAAAGGACCGGTGCTCCCTATGGAGAGACGCTGGAGCGGATAAAGCCTTGGGTTAGCAGCTCATCTATCTGGTTCCTAAGTTCTTCCATTTTGCAAGGGGGCATTCGAAACAGGGGTAATGATATGGAGGCAGTTCCTAGTTTAAGGTTGATGTAGAAATCTACTGCTTGCCTTAGGGGCAGTCCTGGTATCTCTTGAAATACCTCAGGAAAATCCTGCACTACTGGGATTCGGTTGATGGTGGACTCGACTGATTCTGATTCTTCTAGGGCTTGTAAGCTTTCAAGCATACCATGCTTATTTTTTCCTTTTACTGTAAAGGAGGCTTGCCCAGGGACGGTTATAGTGACCGTTCCATCGAAGCAATCCATCACTGCCCGGACTCGAGAAAGCCAATCCATACTAAGGATGACGTTGAATTGTTTCATAGGCATGTGAATCAAATCTACAACCACTTTATGATTTGCAAGAGTTAGGGGATAATCTTTACACAACTTATTTGTTTCGATGAATTTACCCATGGGGGATGCCACAACTAAGGGGGCATGTATGCGAGTTATGTTTAGTCCTAGTCTATTTGCAATAGTAGAGTCCATGAAAGATAAGGTTGCATCAGAATCAAATAAGAGAAAAACAGGGGTACCGTGGATGTGAGCGGTACCATGAATATTTTGATGGAGGTCCTCCTTGGTGTCTGCAGCGGCTACAGAGAACATGCGGGCGGGGGCCCTCTGGTGAACTGGAGGTCCTAACATAAGCAGTGCGGCCTGGGTGCTATCCTAACAGCTATTGGGCCTAACTGAGGGCGACTCGCTGGTGGAGCGATGCCTTCATCCCTCATCTTTTTAAAATAGGTCCACGCAAGGTGTCCAGTTTTATGGCAATAATCACAGTTTCTCACAGGAGGCATGGGTGGTGCACCTACAGGTATGATCCTCAGCAGGAGGCGCCTATCTAGGCTTGACTAGGGCGTCCCTAGCTGTGGGGCGAGTTCTTAGGGCGCGCTCAAAGTCTTTCTCGACCCACATAGCTTTGTCCACCAATTCTGCGAAGTTCTCGAAATTCCAGGTATATAGTCACGACTGGATTCCCTGCCTAAGCCCTTCCTTGAACTTCTACAGTTTGTACTCTGCATCCTCCAAGGTTTTGGACACATACCAAGAGAGTTCGACGAACCAGGCCTCATACTAGGCGACGGTCAAACTGCCCTACTCCAGTTTTAAAATCGGGGCTATCTTCTCATTTGTATACAACCGAGGAAAGTATTTTTCCAACACTTTGTCCTGAATCCAGCCCACATCCATGCGTATGTGGCTGGGACACTTTGCTGCAGGCCCTGCCACCAGTTCTCCGCCTCCCCCTTTAACAAGTATGTGGCCAAGTTCACCATCTATGAATCGAAGCACTCTAAGGGGCCGCATCATCTTAGAAATTCTTGCTAGCCAGTGCTCTGCCTGCACTGGATCTGGTGCCCCCTCGAATGTCGGCTGCTGAAGCCTCTGGAACTTCTCGAAGATGTCCACACCTCTCTCTCTCTCTCTCTCTCTCTCTCTCTCTCTCTCTCTAGATGCCTCCCCGCGGTCCCTACTCCGCAAGGATTCCATCATTAGTGCATGCATGTCCTGCTGCTGGCGTATGAACACGTCATGTTGTTGCTGCATAGCTGCAGCCATTTGCTCAACGGCTGCAAAGGCTGCACCCCCGGTCTGACCCCATGCGGATGCCTCAACGATCAGTGTTCTCTGTTCAAAATATTGTCATGGCAACCCTGTGGTGAAGACTTGTGGGAAAGAGAATCTCCCAGTGTTTTTGAAGCATTGTCCATATTCGTTATTCCCGGCGGGAGGCCTGGTGTGTACTCGGGACTGCACTCTCTGTGGCGCTTGGTTGAGGGGATGGGATGAATATCAATCATATCAGTACGTTGTGACCATAATACGGGTGGCATGGGTTGCTGAGGAATTAAAATAACCACGAAATAATATCAAGGTCAGATATCCTGTCACCTTGGCTATCACGTGTGTACAAGTTTTGCCCCCAGCCTAAGAGATGTTTCTAGTTGAAATTTCCAGGGAGGCTAAGATTTCTGTTTCTAAGCCTAGACGACTATCTTGATATTTTTCAAGGGGTCCTAAGTGTTTTGTTTGCTACGTTTGTTCATCCTAGCTACTTTCTAAGGGGAATTTCTACGTTTCTCCTAAGTTATTCACTTAAGGATTTTGTATATAGATCCTACAGCCAGGCTTTTCCAGACTCCACTCTGATACCAACTTATAACACCCCGATTTCTAAAGCCCGAGTACGAGACTCACTTCAGAAACCTGAAAATTTATAAATCAAAGAACTAGCAGAAGTATGAATTCAGAGTGTGATAGAAAAATGAAGCATGGATAATCATATAAGCCCAAATATTTGACCCACTCAGCTAGAAATCTTAGTTACAAAATTCATAAGTTTCTGAGACACTGCTAAACTAAGATTAAATGATGAGACTACTGATTTAGTCCGAAATACTCCGCTGCCTCTTGCTGCCGTTTGTCATCATAGTACCCTTCCTCGGGCTTTACGGTCGCGCCATCAAGGCCAGCACTGACATCCTCTACATCTGCCCCTATATACTTTGTACAGTTGGATAGTTGATGAATGAGTGGCCAGCTCAGTGTGAATTCCCCTCAAGATTATACACCACCGCCTTACCAGACATAATTTAAAGAAAACAAGGCAGTCAGCATCATTATCCCTATTGCTTCATGTGGTGTGGTCCACTTAAGCTTTAAAACTATCTCATGTTTTTGCTCATGCCTTAAAATGAGTTCTCAAAATGAATGAACGGAGTAGATAAAACAAGTACATCATAGTGGGTCTTACAGAGCTTCAACAAAGTGAGGACCATCACTAACTTGTTCAAAAAATAATAAGGGTTTTCACCTGATGGATAGTGGATTTCACTCAAACAACATGGCGGGCCCAAAGAACTTGGTTGCTTTACTGACTACCTGGCCTTGAATAGCCATCATCGTCCGTCCTTGTACCCGTCCTATGCTGTAATTAGGTTCCTCCACGCATGACGATCTGGACGTGGACTGCGTCCTATCCCTACCCTGTCTCCAGCTAGGAACGGGCAGGAGCTTTGAGTGGCCACCATGATGTATGGGTCTTATCCACATGGTCCATCTATATTTTTTTTTTCATATCATTTTAGGTAGAAGACAAAAAATGAGGCAAATCCAAGGCTCAGGTTGACCACACCATAAGAAGCAGAGGGGATAATGAATCTCACCATTGAAAATTTTCTAGGGCCCACCATGATTTTTATTTGCCATCCAACTTACTAATGAAGTTAAATATACCTGGATGAAGAGAAAACACAGCTAGCAGCTCCATCCAAAACTTCTGTGGCCCCAAGAAGTTTTCAACGGGAAGAGATTAATTCCGTTGTGTGGTCCACCTGAGCCTTGGATCTTCCTCAATTTTGGGCTTTCATAAAAAAACACCCTAATTTTTTGAAAATTTTATGACAATGGTCTTATGAAATCTAGGTTCCAGGCTCTCCTCTCAAAATCTCATTAATCCTTTTTAGCCTTGACAACATTTTTGTTTTTTAAGACAAAAATGCCATTATGCTGGTACAAAGGCTACATGTCTCGGGAGTCTGAAGGTATTTTTCAAAATGGGAGTGTGGACCCACTAAAATAAGGATTGGCCAACTCCTTAGTTGATCTAATTTGTTCATTTTAATCTAACAACCATAAGCCACAAAAGGGTGATTTTTAGTTTTCTTATTAAGCTCTCAGTGCCTCACAATGATGCTAATGTTGTTCATTAATTTTAAATTATTCCCTCTAGTGTGGTCCATATATATGTCATGATTTTTGCCCTCGAACTTAGGCGATGACATGAAATTAAAACTCATTTCGTTTAGATGAGGTGGATTTGCCATGTGACAATAGTGGGCCCCACATAAGCTATTCGATGTGGCTCTTATGGTGGGGCCCTACCAGAGGAGGGCTAGTTGGCCTTTTATTCTATTTTCTCATTTTTATTTTTATTTTTCAAGAGGGGACCACGAAGATTCGAAGTTTTTTTGACGTTTTATAGTAATATGGATTGTCATCACATTCTCCAGGGGACCATCACAATCTCTACAAAGAAGCTTCGATGAATCCTAGTACTTTCTCTTATTGAGGGTCAAATATTACATATTAGACCCCAATTATTACATGGATTTACGAGCATGATACTGTTTAACGCCCTGCATTAATCATGTTTGTGATGCAAGGTGAATTTCGGAACTTGGACTACCAAAGGGTACTAAAAGCATGAACTTAATGCTCTAAAGTCACCAAGGCAAGGGAAGGACTCAAGGGGACTACGATCGATGGATTTACATGCCAGAGATCTGAGAAAATCGAGAAACTGAAGCTCAAGTGGCTTGAAAGTCTGCCAAAATGCAAGATCACAGGGTTTCCACCATCTTTTCGGCTCAAAACTTCATACATGGTCTGAGGATCATAAATGAACTGCACACGTAAAATTTGAACCATAGGATCCCTATGAAAGTGGCCCAACTGACAGATCAGCCCACATATTAGCGATTTGGGGCCCACCTGACATCTGGATATGCCCCAATTTTGTTCTCAACCCCTTCAATGGGATGAAAAAGTGGATGGATGGAATAGATTTCTCATAAACATCACAATGGACCTCACATGGGGCAGAGCATGCACATAATGCACGCACACCAGTCGTGCACCGAGCGAGGAGTCGGGTCAAACTCTGTTTGACCTGATGCAATTAGAAAGCAGAGAGAGAGAGAGGGAGGCCAGCATTCACATTGGTCCCGTTGGGACATGTAATGGGCCACCATCACGGAACGGTTCGATGATCGGAACCGTTCAATGCGTCCAAGAGGTGGGGCCTACCATACTCATGGAGATCTTATCCTCTTATGCATGGACACATACGATTTCCACCATCAAACACAGGACAGACGATGGAGGAAAAGATTCTGTGGGCCACACCGAATCCAATCAGAAACTAGCCATTTCCAACTAGTTTTTCGACGTTCATTCAGTGGACGGAGTGGATTTCCCTGAAGACATCAATTATCGGCCCCACCATCAACACATCGCAAGAAATTGTGCAAACCCTCTGCGTCCGTGAAAACTGACTTCGGTGGGCCATTATGCGATCCTGGCAGTGATCAGATCAGCAATCCAGACCGTCCAGAATCTCCAAAATGGGTCTACGACCTCAACCATGAAGGTAGACTCCAAGGACAGGCCATCAATCATCCAAAATCTCAGTCCAAACGTGAATCTATTTAAGTCTTTTTGCTGCGTAACGTCTGAACTGACTCTTCTGCCGACTTCCTATTCTATAAAAGGGAGAAAGAAAGAGAGCTTAGGAGGCCTGAGACGTGAAGCAGAGAAGGAGAGAAGAGAGAAGACTTAGGGAGATCTTTTAGGCAGCCATAGAGGCGAGATCCCTTGGACAGGGAGTGGAACACATCTTCCTTCTTCCTTCTTCTTCCTTTGGTTCCTCTTTCCTTTTCCTTTTTATGAGATTTTAGCTTGTATATGACAGGCTAAACCTCTTAGCTAGGGCTAAGAGGTGAAGCTTGTAGCATGGTTGGGATGTTTGCTTGGTTTTGATTCTTGTTTTGTTGAACTCTTTTGGATTCTAGTATAATTATATGGAATATTTTTAGTTTTTAATGGTTTGTTGTGACTCAAATTACAATGGATCTACGATAACTTGAGATATTCCCTTTTCATGTATTGAGATTGTGCACTTGGGAACCCTGTTGTTCACCATCGTCTCATGGGCATGGTTGGGTGATGAAATCCTTCATAACTTTCACAATTCTCTTATGATTGGTTGTGGGTTTGGTAAATCGCTGTTGTTTGCCATAGTCTCCTGGGCATGGTTAAGTGATGGGATCACTTCCAAATCTTCACCACTTTTATCTAATGATGATTAGATCCATGAGAAGTTCAGAGATCTGACAAATCTCTTCCTACCAATTGGATAGGATATATAGGACTCTTATTCCAGTTGTGTCCTTGAATCAATGTAAGGTAGCTTCCCAATTGCTACAAGTGGATCCTTAGCACCCTAGTTCTCACCTTTATTTTTATTAGTTTTTAATTAATCTATTCACAATTATTCCCTTCCTTTTACCTGATTTAGATTTCATCTTATACTAGTTCTAGTTTGACTTATTTTTAGATTACGTATAGGTTTCAGTCCCTTAGGATTCGACCTCAGTCTCACCGAGTTTATTACTACATCATAACCCTATACTTGGGGTGTGAACATCTCTAGGTGAAAAAAGAGATTTTTAAAAAAAAAATATTTCCAACCACACTCTCTGAGTAGAAGCTATAATAGCCAAAGTTAAGTTTATATTACAATAATGCCGACCTTTTATGTGTTATTTTTGTTGATGGGTATCGATTATGTGAGTTCGTGAAAGGGAGGAGGGTTTGGTGGTTCTCTGTATATCTGTTTCTTTTTCTTTTCTTTTCTTTTTTTTAATTTCAGTTATATATGAATAGTAGGAGTTTAAGAATGGGAGGAGGGTGTAGTATTTCCCTTTATAGTGTTTTTATATGAATGATGGGAGTTTGTGTTGGGATATGAATGTCATTTCTTATTTGTTTATTTATTTATTTATTTATTTATTTATTATATGTATGGTGGGAGTTTGTGAAAGGGAGGAAAGTGTGAGAGCCCATTTTCAAAGTCAGTTTTCTTAAGGCCAGGCAGTATGGCTCGCAGATGGTCACTATGGATCACTGATGTGCATTGAGACCATATGGATTGCTAATATTCACTATGGACCACTGATGTACATTAAAACCACACTTGGATCGCCGATATTCACTATGGATCATGAATGTAAAGTGTGGATCATATATGTTCATAGTGAATATCGATAATTCACAACGAACATCCATGATCCTTTGTATTTCATGCTCATGCACTACAGATAGTGTCTTTGAATGCATTGGTATGATTAAACTTAAATCTAATACTTTGTCTTCCATACACTATCGAATCCTTTTGTAAGGTGAGAGAACTTAGTTGTTGCTTAGACTAAGTCTAAGTCAATATAAAAGTCTCTCCCAAGTGCTGGTACTATTTCTACCTTTTGTAAAGGATGATTTTAACAAGTGTCCTCCTAGGAGAGATGTTTTAAAAAACTCAATTCAAATATTTGCTTAATTTCGATGAAAGCAAATGGACCATTGTTCCATTGCCTGATGTACGTAGAGGCACCTCGATAACCTATGGTTTGACTTCCATGACACCATTATCAAATTTAGGGAGATAAACTTAACCTTTGTTATGGGTCTCAAGTAGCCATCAGTCGATGAATCGAAGTCGACTGGTCAAGGATCACGAAGAAAGACTATTAGGGATCGATATTTCAAGGATCAATCTCTAATTATAATGAATGATTTGCTTGAGGCATTTCTTAAACCCCTGATGTACTGAAAATCACGTGGATGCCTTGAAGTTGGTTATGTTGATATGCGCAAAGAATTTAGTTGTTGGATCACTCAAGAAAAATGGGTGCATAGATGAGTATATAAATTTAGTTAATAATTTTGACTCATTTTCTACTTACCCTTAGGGGAGTGAGAGGTATCAAATATTAAAAGAAGAAGTGAATACTGTAATTAAAATACACTTTTCAGATTCGTACAACCTATGTGGATGTCCATCTGTCCTATATGTAATTCATTTTTCCTATGAGCTTCTGTGAGCTCTTATAACTTTGTAGATTTCGTTGCCACTATACTATGCCTTATTTTAAATTTTCTTATTTCGCTCATTTAATAGGTTTGGGCATATGAGCTTTTTCTCAATATATATGGCCTAAATGGATATGCCACTAGACATAATTAGGGGTGTACATCAAGTCGAACTAAGTTGAGCTGGCCTCAACTCAACTCGGCTCGGCTCAGTCCTTGAGCCTAACTAGCTAGCTCAGCTCGATTCAGTCAGCAGCTCGGGCTAGTTCGAGCCAAGTTTGCCATTACAACATTTTCACAAACACCTGGACTACACCTTCAAAATCTCACTATATTTGAGATAGCAGCAATGGTTTTACAGGTATTTTATCAAACACCTTCTAAGCAACATAAAAATCAAGAAAAAAGGGTGTTGGTTTCATATACATACCTTCCTTGCCACCAACCACACTTCTTTGAGTCATTTCATCAAACACTTGGTGAGCAACATTAATATCAAAGTAACCGAGTCACCGAACTAGTTCGATCCAAGTTCGATTTGAGCTGGGTTCGATCTGAGTCGAGTTGAGTTAAGGCCAGCTCGAACTTGGCTCAAACTCATTTTCGAGCTGAAAAAATCAGCTCGACTCGGCTTGAACTCAGCTTCGAACTAAGTCGAATCGAGCTTTTTCGAGTTGAGTTGAGTGAGCTAACCGAGTTAACTCGGTTCGTGTACACCTCTAAACATAATTCTATCAGAACTCCACGATTTTCAAATTGGACTACAACTAAGGTGGAAAAATATAAGGGTTTATTAAAGGTTTTTACGAATGTGTGAGTAAGTTAAATTATTGGTTCTTGGTTTGTTCATTTTGTACTATTATGATCACTGTTTCTAACATTACATACATGTTGTTGCAGCTTAGGATTAATAGCGAACTCATCCCCACAACAAATGAAAAAAAGATTATCATTTTTGGAGAAGTTCATACATTCATTAAAGAAATGGAAGAGGTGAGAAAGGAGAGGAGTAAGGAGATGGATAAAGTGAAGGAGACAAGAAAGGAAAATGATGGAAGAGAGGTTGTGAAGGAGAGGAGTAAGAGAAAGATGGATGAAGAGATGGAGATGGTGGAGGAGAGTAGTGAGAAGAAGAACAACAACAAGGAGGATGAGGTCACAAAAGAAGATAGTGGGAGGAGAGTTGAGAGTCAGGTGAGAAGAACGAAATCCAAATTGAAGTTGTTATCGAAAATGGTTGGGCTGTGTGCAGTAAAAATGGACAAGGTGAAAAATGAGAGTAGATGACTACACAATGAGGTGAATATTCTACGGGCCGAAGCAAAGTCATTGAAGCTATTTTAACTTCCAATTATTATCATGTGCAAGTCTATTTTATTATAAATTTATCAATATATGGTTTGTTCTTGTAAGGTGTGCATGCTATGGCACCAGGGGCCGAGGCGTAAGTCCAGCCCTCACCATCTAATGATTCAGGGACCCACTCTGCATCAACATATCAGGAGGGGGTCGACGCCAATGAAATGGAGAAGTCAGGGACCTACTCCACATCATCAAATCAGGAAAGTGACGAAGCCGATGATATAGAGGAGTTGGGGACCCACTCTGCCTCACCAAATTAGGTGGGGGACGAAGATGATTACAATAATGGGTGAGGGTCCCACTCTGCACATGCAGATGAGTTGGGGGAGCAAGCCCAATGATATTCATGAGTCAAGGGAAAGCCCGATGTCATCATTTGTGACACCCCTGGCATCCATGACGAGTATTAGATGCTGATATGGAGAGGCCCAAACGTGACAAATAACCTTTCATATGGCTTCTCAGTTCATACACTACCCTTGGCACCGATCGAGAACTCATATTTGGCTAAAGCTTTTAGATTTATGGACCCGTTAAGAAGGTTAAGCCCTAAGGAATATGCAATTGTCAAAGCAGCCTACGATGATGGTGTTTATTTTTTTGCTGAAATGTCTATGTAGAATACATAGGTTAATGACAAGATAAGATCGTGGCACAAAAATCTTCTAATTACTTATATTATCCATGATTATTAATACTTGGGGCTTGCGTAGCGTATCAACCCTTATATGGATTTTTTGACCAATTGTCGTCAACAATATCTTAAAGCGTATGGTCAGGACTGCATGTTTATGATGATGTTTTTCTAAGTAATGTCCATAACATGATATGCATATTTAACTTATATCCTAACCATCTAATTTATAATATTTTCATTCATTCATGACATGAATTTTTTAAGAACGATGTTGACATACTACGTGAATATGGTGCCGGTTAGCAATAAAACAAAATTAATATTTTGAAGGATATTAATACTCAAGTTTTATTGATTATTGGAGGCTTTTGCTTACAAAAGAAAAATGTGAAATTTTCATTACGTAAGTTTTATATATTATTAGAGGATATTAAAAATCATGTTTGATAGAGATGTGCTTATATTACTGCTTATGTATTTTATAGGTATACATCCCACAAAATGTCTGAAAGCAATACTGGATTTTTATCGTTATATACCCAAACAAAAGATTGGTTCAATTGCTTGATAGTATGCATGACAAATAGGAGGAGAAGTGCGTTGAATTGTTTATTAGATTTATAGAGGGATTGAGATGGATATTCCATCTTTGTAATGGGGGAATGCTTATTGGAAAGTCAAGTGAGTTTTGAAATAGTAAACAGGATCCCAAAACAAAATAATAGGACGGGTCTTCATGATGAAATACATCGACTTCTTATCTAGCAAATTGAAGATTGTATTTAGCCTAGTAAGATTCCTATGAAATACATCAACTTTCTATTTGTTATTTTACGAATTATATCAACTTGTATGTTAACTTAGAAGACAAAACCCCAAAGTTTACACAAACATTTTCTTTCAATTGTTTTCAGCAGCTTAAAAAGACTAAAACAGAAATAAATGTCCTAAATGTGAATACAGATACGGTTAAGGCTGAAGTGGAGGATGATGAGGTACAAGTGAAAGATATAAGTAGACCTCTTCAAACCGTATTCAAGAAAAAGTCAACCACACATAGATTCTTTTTTCGAAAGAAGAAGTCAAAAAGCATTGTTGTATAGTTATCTCACTTTCTGTTTCATTAATTTTGAAATTGGGCAACCAAATGTATATATGAGTATTTTGATTTTTTTTCCCATTGATGTAATTATTATTTTTATTATGAATGTTGAGATGAATTAATGTTTAAATAGAAGAATGTTGTAATCGAAGAATGTAATGATTTTGTAATGGATGAATGTTATAATGGACGAATGTTGTAATGAATGAGTTTTGAAATGGATGAATGTTGTAATGAAGGAATGTTGAGATGAAAGAATGTTGCAATGGATGATTTGTGAAATAAATGAATGTTGTAATGGAGGAATGTTGAAATGGAAGAATGTTATAATGGAAGAATATTGTAATGGATGAATGTCATACAGAGGATCTCCGATATTCACTAACGCAGGGGAGGACGTGAGGTCGAGCACCGTCTTCCTCAAGAGGATAACTATTCCGAATCCATGGAACTTCTCTGGACTCCTCACAGAGACTTCTCGAATCCACGAGAAAAGAAAGCAGGAAATAGAAAGAAATTCTAATAAATTCGAAGTTGATTAATGAATCAATAAAAATGAGTTCACAACCCTTTAAATAGGGGTACTAAGCAATGGGAAAGAAATCAGAATCAAACTATAACTAAAACTCCTAGAATTCGCGACTTACTATAAATAGTAAACTTACTATTTATAGACGGTCGTGATGTCTACTAGTGCGCAAGGTTTTCGGCCAAAAATAGTAAGTGTCCTATTTGGCTTCACCAAACCATTCTCCTAATTATTCTAAGCTCTCATGTTGGGCGCAACTCCTAAAGCCCAACGGATGAAGAGTTATAATCAAACTAAAACTTACTATTTATAGTAAAAACGAAATTAAAACAGGAAAACGATCGTCGATCCAAGGGTTTTTTGCAATTCCGAGTTGCGCAACCCAGCATAGCAGGGTTGCTTGGCTAAAGTAGCTCGTTCTACCCCAAAATCATATATTTTACGTTAGCTAACTCATTCCGAATTGGGAGATACGCCCAATCTAAGGTCCGACAGTCCAAATCACTTCTGTTGTCGACCGCGCCTTTTCTGATCCATCTTGGCCATGAAACTGTCCGCGACCTGCTCTACATCATTCACTGTGAATCATCGATATTCATAGTGAATATCGGCGATCCATAGAGATTATCAGTGATCCACAGTCAATATTGGAGATCCTCAGTAAATATCAATGATCCACAGTGAATATTAGCGATCCGTAGTCCACATTAGCAACGTCTATTATGGATTTTCTTTCATTTTTTTATAACTTCTCCACTTTTCTTCAGGTTTGTATATTCAAACTTATACATTCTTTTTTCAAATTCATCAAATATATAAATTTTAATTTCATTTTGTTAATCAAGTGCCAATAATTTGGGATACAATAATTTATTAATGTATGCATATTCATTGACATATATAAAAAAATCAATGAAATTTGTCTTCTTAAGTATTATTTTACAAATAATGGCCCAATAGAATATACATATACAAAAATTGGCTAATAAAATCTACAAGAATCAATTTTCATTGGCGACAGGAAGGAAAATGCATGTCGTTCTTATTTCTTCACCTTGGCTAGTAATTTTAATCTTTTTTGTCTTCTAGAAGCTTTTTTCTTATTTAGGGGATAGATTTTATCATATATCACTTTAGCATCTACTGGTGTATCTCATTGGTTAATATCAAGGACTGCACACACCGATTTTTGGTATTTCAGTCGGTAAATATCTGATGAGTAGAACATGGAGCAATACTTGTAGCGATCATGTTCATACTTATCACAAGCTACAATTACATGTAGGTAAGATAACATCATCACAACGTACTCTCCCCATGAACATTATGCAAGACTCAGTTTCACGACGTTCGTATACTCCCTCATTGTGGATCACTAATATTCACTATAAATCACCGATATTCACCAACAATTCACAATTATCGACGATCCATAGTGAATATTAATTATTCAAAGTAAATATCAATGATCCACAACATTAATTTATTACAACATTCTTCCACAACACAAGATAAAGTATTGTGTCAGATAAAACAAAATAGCTAAAAATTAGCTTTATTCGTTAAAAAGATAAAATACATACATAAGATGGTTTGAAGACTACATATATAATAAAAAAGACATTTAGTATCTTAATTTGAGCAATTTTGCACCAACTCATATCAAGAGGTGCAATCACCCAAGATTACAACAGTCCTAGATAAATGCTCCATCCATGAAATTGTGTCGACCTCTTCCTGCTTATAGAGGGCAAGCATTGTCACAAGGAGCTCTTGTCCCCTAGTTAAGAGTATTTTAGTCTCTTCCAACATTTCAACTATTAATAGTGCTATGTGTCGGGTTGGTCGAAGTCGAATACTGACTTCATGAAAATAATCTTTCAGTTTTGTAAGATAACATTCTCTTCATATTTAACGTCTTAATCTATTTTTTAACCTATAGAGCTGTAAAACAGAGTGTTGGGTATTATGGTAATTCGTTCGGAGTACATCTATGGTGGCTTGGTAGCCACCATTGTCTTCATATATTTGTCTAAGTTGTTCTTGAAAAGCTTAATGAGAATGAAGTCACTGTATCATCTGAGTACAAAAGTATTGGATCTTGTAGAATTCTTGAAGAATAGATCGAAGAAGTTATAAAATGATAGTCATTTCCTATGCAAAAATGTCTATATTTTCAAGGAGTTAGACTTCATTCGATATGTGCAACAATCTCTCCATCCCTTCCTACAACACACATAGTCAATAAATCTAACTCAAAGAGAGAAATCAAAAAAGTAATGAAACTACGAGAAGCATTGGAAGTCATAACAAATGATATTAATTTCTACAAGAAGATTTGGATAACTAGAAGGATGGAATTAAGAAGGTTTGATGGTTATAAAGCATATATAAGTAGGAATGACATTAAATATGGCTCTACATTAATTACAAAGTGTTTGTGAATGGCAAGTGCATGATGGCGATTTGGTTCTCGAGGTTGATTTTTTCATTCTCCAATGGACATGTTCAAAAGTCGAAGGGTTTCGGTCTACATGCATTTAATGTAAGTGAATGTCGGTGATCCATGGTGTGGTATCAGCGATCCACAGTAAATATCGGTGATGCACAATCTAATTCCAATGCACATTGGCAATCCACGGTGACTATCAACAATCTATAGTGAATATTAGCGATCCACAATGAATATTGATGATCCACTGTGCACATCGGTGATTCACAATGAATATCGATGATCTATGGTGAGTATCGGTAACCCACAGTGAACATCGGTTATCTACATTACTTAGCCTTTAAACCCACTATGAAAATGAGATCCAGCTTCCATAGAGGGGGACTACCACAATCTCATCTCTTTCACATACTCCCACCATTCATATGCAAAAATAATAATAATAATAATTAATAAATAAAATTTAAAAAAAAAAAAAGAAAACTATAAAGGGGAATCGCCACACTCTCTTCCCTTTCACAAACTCCCACCATTGATACTTACTAACAAAAACAAAAACAACATATAAAAAGCTACTATTATCTTAATATAAATCTAACTTTGGCCGCTATAGTTTTTTTGTTAAAGAGTAATGCACAAAATCTTCAAAAAACCCTTGTTTTTTTTTTTCCTCCTAAATGTATACTGAACTACACTAAAGCTTGGTCGGAGAGTGCTGTGGTCCCCCAAAGAGTGTGGTGGAACTCTGTGCAACTTTTAATTGCCATGAAATCTTCACCAGTTGTGTGGCCCCTTCTTGAAAAAAAAAAAACAAACAAACAAACAAACAAACAAAGGAAAATGCCAAATGGCGTTCCTATGGCAGAGCCCCACCATAAGAATCCCATTGGATAACTTATGTAGGGTCCACTGTAACTTCTTGTTGAAATTCACTCCAACCATTAGCTCCAAAAATAATTTCAAGGCATAGCCTTAAGAATGAGGGAAGAAGACATTCGGATGGATCACACTAGAAAAAAAAATGCTTGAAAAGAAAATCCATCATCATTTCCATTTGGGGGCCATTGAGGTCTCCGATGAAGATGAAAACGATGGCTTCTGATTTTCAAGGAAGCCCCGAAACAAATGAACGAATCAGATCTCCTAAGAAGTGGGCCCATTCATGGTTTAGTGGGGCCCACAATCCTCTCTTTGAAAATGAATTTTCAACTTATAAATAAACTACTACTATACAAAAGTAAACAGCCGGCGAAAGTGCATTTTTATCCCGAGGAAAAAAAAAAAAGCGCAAAGTGCTCTCATGGACAAATAAGTATGAAAATTAAGTATTGAATCTGAAAGGACTTATTTGTTAACAAACATTTTAAATGTCTAAAATCCGTTAATTTGTCACATTTGCCCCCATCTCCACGTGAAACCATTATGATTGAATTCCTACCACTCAAAACTTCATAGATTCCACTGGAATTTTATTTTCCATCCAACTTGTTGATAGGTCATAAAGACCTAGATGAAGAAACCACATAAATTTCATCTTAATCCAAATCTGTGTTGCCCACAAGAAATTTTTAATGGTCAATTGCCACTGTTTCTATACTATGATCCATCCCAGATTTGGATATGCTTCAATTATTGGATCATGCCTTGAAATAAGCTTTCAACACCGATGGGCAGAATGGATGTAGTCGCATACATCACCGTGGGCCCCACAATCAGGGGTCTCACCCACCTTGGTGGATAGAAGGACGCCGATTGCCTGTTGAGGATGTCAAAGTGGGTCTATGTGGGGTTTGAGTGCGTGTATGAAAAAATGCCCATAGATATGAACGGTGCTATGTGATCATAGCATGATGTATGTGTTTTATCCATGTGGTATATTTTTTCAGGTCATTTTAGTAAATGATCCCAAAAATGAGGAAGATCAAAATTTTAGGTGGACCATAACAGAGGAAAATGATGGTGATTGAATGCCCATCGTTAAAAGCTTCTTAGGGACTTCAAAAGTTTTAGATGAAGCTGATATTTGTGTTTTCCCTTCGGTCGTGGTTTATGTGACCTAATCAACAGGTTGGATGGTGTAATGTGGGCCTTATGCAGTTTTAATGGTGGGTGTTCAACTACCACCGTTTTCTTGTGGCGTGGACCACTTGAGACTTGGATATGTCTCATTTTTTGGCTCATATGATAAAATGATCTATACAAATAGATGGACGATGTAGATAAAACACATAATCATGGTGGGCCCACGGAGCACTATCCAGTAGCCATAGCGCTCGTGGTAGCGTTAGTAGGCAAATCAAGTCAGATCCGAGATCCACCAAATCTGTGCAGCAAGCAAATCCGGAAAACGGATTACGTGGTGTGCTCGGTGGTGTGTTGACACCATCAAGTTCTGTGGGTCCCATCATGATGTATGTGTTATATCCATACTGTACATCCATTTGACAACACCACTTTAAATCATGATGTAAAAAATGAAGTAGATCCAAAGCTTAAGTAGACCACAAAATGGAAAGCAGTGGGGACAATGATTTCTACCGTTGAAACCTTCTTAGGGCCATGATGATGTTTATTTGTCATCCAACGTATTCATGAGGTCACACTGGCCTGAATGAAGGGAAAAAAAACAAATATCATATTGATTCAAAACTTTTATGCCCCTAAGAAGTTTTTAATGGTAGACCTTCAATCCCACTTGTTTTGGGAGTGGTTTATTTGAACTTCGGATCTACCTAATTATTGATCCCATGTCCTAAAAATATCTCCTAAAATGGGTTGAATGTATGGATATAATACATATATCACGGTGGGCTCACATAACTGGGTGATGTCAACACACCGGGTAGGTCGGTGGTGTTGGGGATTGGGTGCTACCCCACCATGAACTGACAATATGGACGGTCTTGTTAGGGGTTCTGTGGGGCTTACTATGATGTATATATTGTATCCACACCGTCCATCCATTCTTTCATACCATTTTAGGCCATAAGATAAAACATGCAGAAAATGTAAGGCTCAAGTCGGCCACACTATAGGAAATAATGAGAATTGCATGCCAACTACTGAAAACTTTTTGGGGTCACAGGAGGATCTAATTAAGCCAACATTATTTTTTCCCTTCATCTAGATTTTGTGACTTTATGAAGAGGTTAGATGGCAAATAAACCTCATAGTGGATCCTAGAAAGGTTTCAACAGTAGTTGTTCAATTCCAACTGCTTTCTATGGTGTGGTCCACTTGAGATTTGGATGTGTCTCATTTTTTGGGCTAATGTTCTAAAATGATCCGGAAAAGTTGATGGACAGTATTGATCTACCATATAAATTACGGTGAGCTAGAGAAGCTTCTCATGTTAAAAGTTGGGTTGTGTCAGGGAGAGAGAAAATCTCCCTGACAATGTGCGTGGGAA
Organism: Magnolia sinica; assembly: GCF_029962835.1. NCBI lineage: Eukaryota > Viridiplantae > Streptophyta > Magnoliopsida > Magnoliales > Magnoliaceae > Magnolia > Magnolia sinica. Next base: position 32,134,070 of record NC_080580.1, read on the forward strand.
CAATTTCGAAAGAACAAAAAACGGTTTTAGAAAAACCCGCGTATCACATTCTTTATTCACAATTAAGCTAAACCTTAGTCGTTGAAAAAATTCAATAAAAATTACAAAGCACTTTTTACATTCTGCGTTAACAAACAACACTTAACGCCAAGAACTTTTCAGACTCTACGTTAAGTAATTTTTTTCAGCATTTACAAATACACCCTTAGGTTTAGAGAAGAGAGGCCAGAACCTTAATTTTGTCATGCCATTAAGGCCATTGTCATAAAAATCCTTAATTTCTCGCCAGCCATAGGTGTTCCCCAATAAAGCCTTAATGAATGTTATCCTTATCGTGTGGGGCCCACCTTTATGAAATGTTTGTATATTTGTGCCACGCATGTGTTTCCGGCTTATTTCATATCAAAATGTCAGGTAGACCATACCACCAGAGAAAGTGGTGAGCAACTACTAAAGTTTTGAATCAAGCTTAATAAGTTATTTTCATTTCATCCAGGTTTGTTTGACCTTATCAATAAATTATACGGCAAATAAATATTACCGATTTACTTACCGCGAGTCTTGAAGAGTTTTTAATAGTTTACATTCAATCACTATTATTTCCTGTGTGTTACGGTCCACCTGAAATTGAGAACCGTTTAAATTTAAAACGCGTACAAAAATGAGCTGGAAAAACGGATGAAAAGTACGAATATACACCACATCATCAAGGTGGGTCCCACGGTGAGGGTAACACCCACAAAGGTATTACCCGGGTAACACGTAATCCGCCTCCGACATCCAGATCAAGCTGAAGTACAAGTGGAGAGAACCTTTGACTTGAAAGAAAGAAAATAGTATCCATCCACGCGGGATCACGTGTCATAACTTGAAATGAACAGCACACATGGCATAGATCCAGGCCATTCATCATGAGAGCGGCTTGGGTGGATCTCTGACTGTGGGGAGGCCAACCGTGATGTACACGTCTTATATATTTAAACTGTCCATTCATTTAGCAAGCTCATTTTAGGGCATGTGTCCAAAAAATACAGTTGATCTGCCATCCAACCTACTGAAAAAGGTGGAAGGCCATGAAGGGACCATACAAATATCACCTTGAACAAAACTTTTAAATTGAAAGTTTTTAATAGTCTTTTACTAGTATTTCATGTAGTGTGGTCGATTTACTGCATTTTTGGACTCATGTTCTAAAATGATAAGGTGAAACAGATAAAAGGGCATTGATATAAGATACATACATCACGTGGGCCCCACAGTTAGGGATCCGCAGACCCACTGAATTGGTACACTGTAAACAGGTCATGGACCAAAAATAATTTTGGTACACGTTTTAGGCATCTAAAACTTGTAGTATAAAACTATGCTCTTAAAAATACAAAATGCCCAATGTCCAAAATCACTGTATGTGGAGCACTTGACGAGCTTACTACCCACGTTTTGGTACACTGCATGTATAGGGTGCGTCCTAGTGACACATTAGTGAGTGTTACCTTACTGTGGGGCCCACCTTAATTATATGTTGTATATCCAAGCCGTCCATCTGTTTTTCCAACCCAAGTTAGTAAGTGCTTTAAAGAAATAAGCAGATCCAAATCTCAGGTGAGCCACACCACAGGAAATAGTTGTGATTAAACGGTCACCGTTAACAACTTTCTAAGGCCCATAGTAATGGTTCTTTTTCACCCAACCCGTTGATAAGGTCAACCAGACCTGGATGAAGGGAAAATATAAATACTCGCTTGATCTAGAACTTTTGTGGCCCACTTAGGGTAAAGGTGATGGGTAACACCTCATCCGCTCCGACCTTTGAGAGAGAGTCAGTTGTATCTCATACCCTTTTTAAAATTAGCAAAATTGCCTTTTCCCTGCTATTCTCAGTCCCCATGTAGCCCAAACAGTCTCTCAGGCTGAAGTAAAAAAATAAAAAAATAAAAAATAAAAATAGATAACTACCAATAATAAAATATAAGAACTCTTCTAGGATTCACAACGAAGGTTTTCATTATTAACACGTGGTCTTTCAATTATAGCAATTAAGGCCATGATTCCTTAGGATCAGTATTCTTTTGCATAGCTATATCTGCGTTGGAATTGAAGAAAATGAAAATGTTTGAATTTGAATAATCTAATAAAAATGTTGGGGCAAGGAAATAGATTTCTTATTATTTCACAATTAAAGTTGTTTGGATGATAAACAAAAGAGCAATCATTGAACTTGTCCACAGTAGAACTTGTTATATAGTGAGTATGAGATTTCTACTTCTATTCAAACAAGAGCTCAAAAATGAAATTCATTTTTCACTAACTTTCATGAAAATAATCATTAAATGATTATTACTAAAAAAATCAGCCAGTGAATGCCCTACGCCTGCTTACGCACTCGTGGTCCCTCTCTCTTATTGTCTCTTATTGTGAATGTTGGAAGATGTGGTATTAACTTAAGGTTACCACTGGCTAATGAAGCTAAGAATCAACATTTAGCTATATATAGTAGAATCAGTTTGAGAAGGGGAATTAAAGACTCCTCAACTGAAACGACTCTTGGATATGGTCAATGGTTGTGGCTGGAGATTCTATATATGTAATGACCTCGATGATGGATAATGAAAGGGTTAGGCGCCACTCTCCTCTTATACTTGCATGTGATCTCTACTTTATATGATTTTAAGATTTTTAGGAATTTTGAAAGTTCTAAATATTTTTATTTAACTAACATGCCAGTTGTAGACAACGTCAAAAACCAATTAAAGGACTTCTACTCAACTAGAACTACTATTAAGGAGATCATAATGTCTATACATGAGTAGGAATTCATGGAAATAGTTGTTGCAAAGGAAAAGTAAAGAAAAAGCAAACAAGTATTGAATTAATGAGTAAGTAAACGGAAAAATCAACTGACAATTGATTTCTAATACACCAGGATCATAGAATTCAACAAGGTATAAAATATACACTAAAAAGTCACTTGAATAATAAGTAGGGTTGTTTGAGAAGGAATATTTGAAATATGATAAAGCAAAATAGACGGTCAAATCACCACCCGTGCATGTGGAAATGTGGGAGGATGAAAAGAGATCTACGACACTCCTCTTAAGAGGAGGTGATCATGGATCTCAAATCATGACCATATATTGATTGTCTTGAATCGATGAGATGGCTTGGATGCTTTAGAGACTATATTGAAAGGCTTGGATGAGATGGATAGCTTGGATGGATGGGATGGTGTAGACATTGGATTGTGGGTGGATCACACTCATGAGTCTCTTTTCGGCATTTCTAGTCCGATTTGTAACTTGGGATGTTGTATATTTTGCTTGGATCACTATTAGCTAGTTGCTCGGATTTCAACCGTAGGCTAAACCCTCTAGAAACCTTAAGCTAGAGAATCAGAAGATTCTTTGCCTTAAAATGACTCTCGATCTGCAACCTGGGATTCTAGGTAAGGGATCACAGTGATAAAGAGGGAATGTATTAGGTACCATCTTTGCTTGTACATACGTATGGTCTTTATTTCATAGGACTCGACAAAACATATAGGATTAGGTTAGTTCTTGTGTCTAACTAATGTAATGTAGTATGTGAAATGTTGTGTGCTAATGCAATGCCTACTTTTAGCGATGAATTGGGAAAGACTTCCCTACCCAAACTTACCCACGTGGAGATGGTTAAGGTTTATCCGATTTAAGTTTTTGATGGGCAAGATCTGGAATACCGGCAAGCTGCAAAGCATACACTCGGATAAACCAACGTGGTAGATGCAATGTATGTGGACATATGAAATGCCTAACTTAAGATGATAAGAAATAGAAAGTCTCGGTCAATCTAAGTTTTTGATAGGTGGGATTCGAGATTCCGACGAGCCACGGAGCATACACTGGGATAGATTAGGAAAGTAGAGGGATTGAAGAGTGAATGAGTGTCGCGACTAACTATAAGTAAAGAAACCAGTACATAGACCATATTAGGTGACCAGCAAAACAGAGATGTGGGAGAGGCAAGAAGAGACACGATACTCTTCATAAAAGAGGTGGTTGGATATCATCAACCCCGACCATACTCTGCAAGATCCAAGCCATTGAAATGACTTATATTTGTTGTATGATTATTTTGAATGGATTGGATTGACTTAGCTATGAGCTGGGCTTTGGATGCGTGGCTTGATTGATAAGATTGGGTTAAAGGGTTTGGATAGTTGGAAGGGCCAGATGGGGTAGATGGGATGGCTTGGATGAGTGCCTTTAATGGTTTAAGTGGTTTTGGTTTAGGCGGTTTTAGATGAGTGGTTTTGAATTGGTAGTTTTGGATTGGTGGTTTTAGAAAATGGTTTTAGTTGGTTTTGGATGGGTAGTTTTGGAAAGGTGGTTTTGATTGGTGGTTTTGGAAGATGATTTTGGATAGGTGGCTTTGAAAAACGGTTTTGATTGGTGGTTTTGGAAGATGATTTTGGATAGGTGGCTTTGAAAAATGGTTTTAATTGGTAGTTTCGGAAAGTGGTTTTGAATTGGTGTTTTGGATAGGTGGTTTTGGAAGATGGTATTGGTTGATGGGTTTGGATGGGTAGTTTCGGTTTAAGTGGTTTGGGTAAGATGCCTAGAGAGGGTTAGATGGTTGGATGGGCTAAAGGGGCTCGGTTGAGATAGGTTGGGCTAGGTTGGGTGGCTAGGATAAGAGTTTAAGGAGAAGAAGGGTGTGGGTGAGCTCTCCCATCTCCCTTTCTTTGGTGTGTAGAGAATAAGAGGGAAGACCCCTTTTATAGTTGGATGAATGACAATGACGTAATTAAAGGTTGTGTGAGGGTTAAAAAATAACACATGGAAGGTTTTTATTAACTAAGAAGGTGTAACACCCTGGTTCCCGAAACTCAAGTACACTACTCATTTTTCAAAAAACCGAATGTTAACCTTTAACAATGGCTCAAATTTCACGTGTGTGTGTGCATTCTTTTTATCAGAGTTAGTAATCTAGCGGGATAGAAGCAAATCAAGTATAAGAGGGAGTCCAAATATACATAACCAAGATTTCAAGTGGTTACTCGAAAACTTATACAAACCAATGTCTCATAACTAAATATTTAACAACCAAATAATAAAAGTAGCTTAGAAATTAGAGCCGCATAGCCATCAATTTCTCCATGCGATGCACCAAAGTCAACCCATACATCATCAACGTATCATGCACAATGAATACGATTTGATAGCGTCAATGGCTATCCCAGTGAAGTATAACCCCCCAAGATTTATCGTATCATCAAGATAATTAAGCATAGTTATCAGGAACAGTGTATAATAAATATTTCACAATGATTATCATATAATTTAGATATACATTCATTAGATAAATTCCACAAAGATAATCTTGTTTAAATGCATAAATGCATACATATGCTCACAGACCTAGGGATGCACATCCAACTGACAAAAAGTCACCCAAGGAGAACTACGCCTGAAAAGTACATAAAGGTATGCTTTAAGAAGGACTAGCTACCCGGAAAAGACCATGCGAAACACCTGTAGTGCCCCATGTTTTTAAAACCCGAGTATATGACTCATTTTCCAAAAGCCCGAGTGTTAACCTTTACAGATAGTTAAATTCGGGTATTTTTTTCAGAGTTAGCAGTTTAGTGAAAGATGGACAAATCAAACATAAAGAAAAATTTACACTTACGTTCAGAATATACGAGCGGCTACTCATAAGAACTTATACAAGCCAATGTCTCAATATTAACAAATATAAGAACTTCACAATTTACATATGAGAATTAATAAAATGCATATAAATTTGAGCAGCAAGATTGCGCAGCTTCTCTTAGTAAATACAACCATGCATCCTTGACAAACGTATCCTGCTTCTTATCGATATGAACACGAATATCATCTAGGCCACTTGCACTACCTGTACAGTTATATATTTGATGAATGAGTGACCAGCTCAGTGTGAATTCTCCTCAAGATTACACACCACCGCATTAGGTAAGCATAGTTATAAATTAAAAACATTCAAAATAATACATGATACAGTCTTATTAAATGCATGAATGCATAAGTGCATATCAACTGGGGATGCTCATCCAGTTGGCTTTTAGGCAAAACCCACGCATGTGGCCAGTCACCAGTGAAAGTACATCGTACATGTATAATGCCAAACTCATCGAAAGTGAACCGATAGTCGGTGGTCTGGGAGCTAGCGAAATGATACCCCAATTAAATCCTATTAGGCACGTGCTACAACATGCAGAATTAGTCACCCGTCATCGCCTGTATTCTATGAATTCATGAGTAGCCTAACAATTATTATTCCATTTACAACCAGCCAATTTAAGAAACCTCAAAGGTCACTATGGGGGGCTTATCACTCAGCGTAGGCCGACAGCTCGAGCATAAGTCTCATATCACCATCCCCGGCTCATGAGACTCCAACATTGGGGTGTTTAATGGAAGCTCATCGACTAGTGGCCAATCAAAATTTAGTATATGAGGCTTACAATCGCATGGTTGCACAAAATAGTACATTGAGCCCACATAAGGCAAATACCAAAATAAAGCCACATAGGGTAAATATCAAAACTAAGTCACGTAGGGCAAATATCAAAATTATACAATAAAAGATCATCCTCAAAAACCTCTTAGACACGACAACCCATGGATGGTAAGCCCACATCAATATTCTATTTAACCCATCATTCAAGTAACCACTAAGTCGAAGGTCCATTATAATAACAATCAATCAAATTACATCCCAAGTCTGGATGTACATTTATAAGTGGAGCTTCCCCACAACGTACCAATTCAAGTTTCCCAAGCAATCCATAAGCATGAGAAAATATACAAGTGCAACATATAGATGTTCATGCAAGATAAATATTAAGCAAGTAATCTAGCATTCAAACCCAACAACTAGCATGTGCAATTATAAGATACGGATATCAATTATTAACCGAAATTAAAGTAGAAACTATCACTTAAGCTAATGAGAAAATGAAAAGCTCAATGGGAAGAAATCATCACCTTAAGTGTTGAATTACCTACCTTGTCATTAGGAAATGCGTGCGCCTTTAAAGTTGATTCTTACCACGAATTGTAAAATTGTATGATTAGATCAACATTTTACGTGTTATCTAGGGTTAAGACCCTAGTTAGAATTATTAAGCTATTCCAAGAACTCAGTTAGATGCATTGAGTTGACTTAATAGAGATTCAACCCAACAACTCTTACTAACAAACTTGCTGATGTTAGACCAAACCTAAACTCGAAATCATATCTAAACTAGCAAAGTAAATTGGGTTAACTCAATAATGTGGCAACACGAATTGGAATGACTCACCTATGGCCTGGTGTCGCCTCATAGTAGATCTTGATGACCAATGTTTCCAACAACGTTGATTACCACTAACATGTCCCAAACATTTCTGGACTCAGGCCCAACCTTGACTCAGTCCAGAGCGTAGTGGCAGTGGGTCAACTCAGTTTATACAATGAATCAACCCAACTTATCTTCTCTTTCTCCTTCTTTTTCTTTCTCTGTTGCAAGGTTCAGTGGCATTCTAGACAACCGTTAGGCACAAACTTTAGCCAAACTTGACTTGAGACCCACTCAACTCACTAGCGACTCGGTGGAGTTGAGTCGGCATAGCCACCCATGCCCTCTTGTCTCTATCCTATTCTTCTCCCTTCTTCTTTCCTTTCCAAGGGCCAGACCCGTGCCCAAGTCGGTCTGACCATGGCCCCAACTCAGCTAGCTTGTCTTAGCAACTCGAGTAATCTCACCAGTGAGTTAATGGTACGTGACTCGGATCGCGATTCAAGTTCCCAAACTTGAACTCACTCTCCATTCTTCCCTTTTCTTTAACTCATGTTCCTTTCATCTTCTTCTTCTTCTTCTTTTGCTGGAACCTCAGCATGGCCCGAACCAGGCAGCAACCCACATCATTTGTGCTCGACTCAGACGCGGCCTGAGCTTGAGCGATGTTGTGGAAGCAACCCACTCTCTCTCTTCTTGCCGCTTCTTTTCTCTCCAAACAGACCTGAATCAAGTCTGGATGAGGCTGGACCCGACCAAGAATGAGTCAGGACTCACCCAGCCTAGACCGAACCTAGTTTAGAACCAGTGTGGTCCGACCTAGTGCGGCACTGGGCAGACAGCAACGATCTCTCTTTCTCCCTTCTTTCTCTCCTATTTCCTCTCCTATTTTCTCTCTTTTCCTAGATTTTTGGTGCAGATCCAGAGGAAAACGCAACCGTTTTATAGGCCTAGGGCGTTCTCACGACCCCTTATTCATTACTGCCAACGGTTAAGATGGGGCGGCCGTACTTCCCATGCTTTGATTGCATGGGGCCAATCTATCATATGGGATGAACTCCCACTTGCATGGCCCACCAGATGACTGCCCGAGATCAGGAAATTGGGCCCATCTCATCATGGTGGGTTTCCTAGTTGAACGGAGAGGATGAAGTGGCCGCCAATGGACAATTTCCAGTTATGGCCTATCAGGGTGATCTAGTCCGTTTGGACGGACCAGATGGGACCTCAAACCATTATGGGGCCCACTCATCATGTCCGTAATAGTGGTTCTCTATCATCTCGTGAAACATTCAGCCGTAGCCAACATCTCATGTGGAGGGTGATATTTTTAGGAGGCCGATCGCCTAAAGCGAGGTTGCCCTAGTTTGGACGTCTGGGATGGTCGGGCAAAGCCTCATCGATAGCTAAGATTGCGCTATCTTGCATACCCAAAGGGGAAAGCATCCCACCCGCCTTTCGTCTGTCAGCAGGGTGTTCCACCTTTTTCGGCATTGGATGTGGGGCGGGGATTGACACCTGGAAGAACGGCTGGGATTGAAGGAGAGGAGATCACGCGGATCGTCAGGTTAGCAGCAATAGAGCGAAATTTCCATTTTTGAAAAGATCCACCGCACGCCACGCCCTAGCATGTGTTTCTGTGTGCACGCACATGTGCAAGAACGAACGCGGATGGGATGGATCTGGTCAGACGACGATGCTCTATCAGATGGATGGTCTGGATTAATGATATGATTTCAAAGGACCCACATGATCCAAAGAACGGCTTCCAATTTCAAAATTCAACCAGGAACACAACTCATTTTGCGTCTATTCTCATGTGTATGTAGGTGCACTCCAGCAGGTGAAACCACATAGGGTTTGTTCAGTATCATCATCTAGCCATGATGAACGGTTTTGATTTGCAAATCGTTTGATTATGGTGGGCCATAGGTTGACACCAGTGGCAGCTCGTTTGAACGCCCTATGGGTGGGAAACAAATAAAGAAAGGAGAAGATAGGAGAGAATTCTCCTTTCTCAGCTAACCATCGGGTCAAACCCGCTTTACTGATACCATGGATACGATGCACAGCGAGTGCACCACTTACAGGTGCACATGCAGCCTCAAAGTGGGGTCCGCAACAGTGCCTTGAGAAGTCCACTTCGTTCATAAGTCTTTATGGGCCCAACTGGGTCATTTGACCAATTATGTGATAGATCCAATGCTTAGGTGGGCTATAATATTGGATTTGTGTGTCTAAATGGCGATACCCAATGATCTTCAAAGATTTAATGGTAAGATCTTTTCTTAATCTGGTTTAATTAACTATTTAGGATCTCGAGGGTTGATTACAAGGAATCTTATAGTAAATTTTGAATTGGATGACCAATCTGATACATTGGAGTGGGGGTTGTAGGTTTGGACATCATGGATAATGGGCAGTTGATTCTACCTAATAGGGTGTCAAACTCAATGAGTTTTCAGTTCTCTTGTTGACTCTCATTAATCTGATGGTCAAATAATTTCAAAAATGATAGTTAGCACATCTAATATTCCCTGTACCAATTTAGGGAACTTTTAGCAACTGCGTTTATAATCTAATGGCTAACTTAATCAATTAAGCGATCATTCATCCTATCAAGGTTGTGGATCTGATACACCCTGATCCATCACTCAAGTGGTAGACTGAGTGAAAGATACCTCGTTTCAACACTGAGGTCTTAGTATCGATTCCCTAGTGGGGGTGGCTAACAGTGAAGTGTGAACTGACAGTGGGTGTACTAACAAGCTAGCAGAAAAAAAAAAGTTGTGGATCTAATGTATAGTAATTTATCCATGATTTCTTTGGTGGTATAATTATCCATTTTGGAAATTGATGGATGGATAGCTTGATATACGGATGGGGATTGCTTTCAACGGTTGGATTTAAGCGAGAATGAATGTGAATGTTCACTTAAGCTAGTTTTGTATTTATACTAAATTAGATTACATGGTAACACTTGAGTACTAGAAAGTACGGGGTATTACAACACCCAAGGTGGCCTAACTTCCTGGAAGAGTACACTATGTACGTCTAAGGAAAACTATACACCTGGAAAAGCTCATGCGAAAAGGACACCCAAGGTGGCCTAGCTTCCTGGAAGAGTACACTATGTACGTCTAAGGAAAACTAGACACACAGAAAAAATCATATGAAAAGGACAGCCCTTGGTAATGGAATGCAAGTAACAAAAACTTAGGATCACTATGTAAAATACTTTATGGTACAACCCGTAGTGACCCAAGAAAATCTCGCATCTTATATCGACCACCCGGTAAAGTCCGCGTGCCATAAAATGTATGATTAACTCAACCATTATTATTCCAATTACAATCAGTCAATTTATGAAAGTACAAAGGTCACTATGAGGGTTCGTCAACCAAAATATGGAATCTATAGATATGATGTTTTAAAGGAGATATCTTCAACTAGTGGCCAAATATATTTTAACGAGTGGAACTTACCATCACAGGGTTATATTAAATAATTCACCAAAGCCACATAGGGCAATCATTCTATAAAAGTCGCAAAGACCAAATGTTCAATTTAATGATGCGATAAGAAGGGATTATTCCCTAAAAGCCACACAGGCACAAATGATCCATAAGGTGGTAATTTCATGATGCAAATTTATTTAATTCATTGCACAGATGACCATTAGTTCGAGGATTTCCTAAAACATCATCAAGAACCTCATGTGGTAAAATAAGCCACGAACAACATCGATAGTAATTACATGTTTAAGGTACTATAATATAAATGTTTGTACTCCATATCATGTTTAGATATATGAGTTTTAACCAAATTCATCAATCAATTATAAGGAATTAAAATCAATAGCAATGAACCACATTAAGCAATTAATAAGATAAATGAACAAAGATGAATAAACAAGATAACTATCATGATGTAGAAAAGCTGAAGATAATCCTCACCTTTCCAGAGTTGAATTGGCTTCCTATGTTGTTGGAATTGTTTGCGCACGACCATGAACCTAATTCCAACCACACTTTAAATCGTTTGATTAGTTAGATCGCAACACCAATTCTTATAATTAATCCTAAAGATTAGATGAATCTATGACTTTGAGAAAGTGATTCGAATTCCAATATAAGAATAACATAGTTAAATAATTTCTATATTGAAATTTAAACTAAAACTCCAAAATCAACTTACTTAGATGAGTCATGGTACGGCTCGATGTTGAATCAAACCCAAGCGAACTCTCCAACCCAACCTTGACTCACCTCAACTTGGATTCAACCCGAGCTTGGCTAAATGGACATTAAGTGGCGTTACGAAAATTTGACATTTACACAAGTAATCAATAATCCAAATAAATTTAACTAACACTGATAAAATGCTTATAGAGAGTCGACTCACCTAGTTGTGCAACTTGAACCGATTTAACTTAGTTCCTCACCGAGTCAAACCAAGACCCAATCGAAAAAATCTGGTTAAAGTTCAAGTCTCAAATGTCCCATGCAGATAGTCGTAGCTGAACAACCAGCTAGACCGTATGCCTGACTCAACATCTAAATGAGTTAACTCACCACAACTCGCTAGTCAACGAGTCAGACTCTGCCAACTGACTCGACAACAACATTCTCCTCTCTGATCTTCTTCTTCTTTAGCTTCTCTTCTCTTTTCTTTCTACTCCTCTCTCTTTCCACCTGTTGGAATTCTAACCGGGCATAGACCCAAGCCCAACACGACTCAGATCGTATGGGCCATCCCTTGGCTCAGCAACGAGTCAATCATGGCTAGCTGACTCGTCCCGAACACAATCAGGAGTGCAACACCACCCCATAATGTCTCTCCCATTCTCTTCCTACCTTCTCCTTCTTCCTTCCCTCTGTCCCTAAGCCTTGTATCATGGCCAAACAAGGCCTAGACTAAGCCCAGATTCGGACCGTTCATCCCAACGATTCAGGCAGTCGCTCCAGTGACTCGGCATCGAGTCATGGTGCAACACGAGCACACTTTCCTCTCCCTTTCTTCTTCTTCCTCCTCTTCTGCTTTCACTCTCTCTGAACTTTCTTCTTTCTTTTCTTCCTTCTCTCTTCTGTTGGAACATCCAACAGCATTTCCAATGCCAATCGTACTTTGACGGAACTCAACTCACGACTCGGCCCAGTCCATCCGATTCGATGCGAGAAGCCTCTCTTCCTTCTCTCGTTTTCTCTCTCCATCTTCTTCCTTCTTTTCCTCCTCCTCTCTCTCTCTCTCTCTCTCTCTCTCTCTCTCTCTCTCTCTCTAATGGAAAGCCCGAATGGGGCACTGGACTTAGCCCAATTTACAACAACTCAGACCGAGTTGACTCGACTAGGTGTAGCACCCCTTCATCTCTTTATAACTTTCTATTTTTGGAAATGGTTGTCCTAAAAGTAAGCTTTATATAGGCCCTTTTAATCATGTTCTAGACCTTTCGAATGCTAACTAATCACTAGATTAGTTAGTCAAGTTGGTTTTGAATTTACATGCGGCACTGTGACAATCTGATGATTTAGAATAAAATCAGTTGCATGGCTGTGATCCAGTTATTAGGATGGACGTTTGAGATGATGAGTCATCAGATGAATGACCCAGATCAGGGGATGGGGGCTACTAAAGATGATGGGTTCTATAGCCAGTCGGAGAAGAAGAGGCGGTTGATCATGACAGTTTCTTATTCAGGGCCCCATTTGAAGATCCACTGTAACGCCCCAGTTTTTTGAACTCGAGTATATGACTCGTTCTCCAAAAACTCGAGTGTTAGCCTATAAAATTCAGTGTAAATTTGAACTGCTTATCATTAATCAGAGTTAACAGCAACGAAGCTAGAGTAAACCATGTATTGAATAAAAATATTCTGATCATCACAAAGTTTCAAATATAGCGCCCATATAGGACTTATACAAACCCAAATAATAAAGTTCATATAAGCAAAAACAGAAATCTATCAACTAGTGGTGGAGCTCAATATGGGCCGCAAGGACCCCGTCTAGCTCCTCAGCTACTCGATCTGCTCTAGCAACCCAATGAACAGCATCGACTTGCTTTACACCTGCATCAACTATTATAGTTTGATAGCGTCAATGGCTATCACAGTGAGGAGCACTCTCTAAGATTGTGCACTCATCATTCATAATCTAATAAAGATTGCAAGTCATGAAATTAGGTATATTAGACAGGGCATTGCATAATCATACTCATATACTCAAATATTTAGCCAATCAATAGAATCTCATCATAAGCAAAAAATAATAGCAATTGCAATATAAGGGAATATGTCCAAATAATCAAATAATAATCATACGACTTTCTATTGCACCCGAAATCGCATTGTACATGAACTCTACAAAATGGCTAGAAAATCAATAAACGAACTTCAACTCCACTCAAAAATCATGGTACAAGCGAAATCCATAAGGTGAATAGAAAATCAACCTTTAAACCTTTACTTTACCTGGGAATCATATCGTACGTGAACTCCGCAAGATGGCTAGAAAATCGTTAAGCGAACTTCAGCTCAACCCGAAAATCATGGTACAACTGAACACCGCAAGATGAAGAGAGAATCAATATAGGAACTTTGGCGTCATTCGAAAATCGTATGAACTCCGCAAGATGGCTAGAAAATCGACAAGTGAACTTCATCTCTACCCGAAAATCATAACGAACTCCGCATAACAACCTGAAAATTAACAAGATATGTAAATATAACCAATAAGTCATAAAAGGGCACCAATAACCCACCAAAGCCACGAGGGCAAATATGCGGTCTAAGTCGTGTAAGGCAAATGTGTGATCAAGCCCGTATAAGTCAAATAAGGGTCGCAAGATGGTAAGTCCTTAACATGTTATATTCAATCCATAAGATAATCACAAATGACAATATCTAATTAATTAGAAAACTCTACAACTCGAGATAACATGTGGCAACTGAATCATTCATATTTACTAACATTAAAGAGACGTGGAAATTATACATTAATGAGTCAATCACGCAACGTATTAGCATATTTATATAATGAGATAAGTAAAACAATAAAATAACTTAGAGCTACTAACTACATGGAATTAAAGCATCGTTCACATCCAGGTTGGTGAATTTAAGTGGGAAGCTCAAAGGGTAAGTCATCACCTTTAGTGTGGGTTTTCCTCCTACTTAATCTGGGATTACTATAGAATTAAAGTACCTGAATTCTACTACACTAAGCAGCTTACTAGCGTCCCCTATCTAGATTCAAATGAACATAACCGGCTAGACTGGAATGTTGCCTTTCGAGGAAGGATCATACCCTACATAACATAATCAAATATGAAATTTAAAAATCATGGATTAGTTATCCATTAAGTTCAAATTAACAAAAGTAAAGGCTAGTTCACCTTGAATCTGAGTTAACTCGATAAAGCTCAATTTGGCTTAACGTGACCCTGATTCAAGCACAATTGTGAATTGGCGAGAACCGTAAAGATTGGCAGCTACGAAGATGGGCAAAGATCAACTGCAACCCTAGGATTCAATGACTCAACTGAGTTAACTCAGTTTCTTCCCAACCGTGCATCCACTCTCTCTCTCTCTCTCTCTCTCTCTCTCTCTCTCTCTTATTTGTACTAAAATGTCCAGCAATACCCAGACCATGCCCAACTCAAACTCAGACTCAGACTCGGACTCGGCATGGACTTAGCAGCCACTAAGGAGCGAGTTGACTCGTTCACAAACCCACTCTCTCTACCTTACTTGTTGGGATGTCCAGCCGTTCATGGACATGATTGAGCTTGCCCAACATGACAAGCTGACGACTTAGACAAGTCTAGCAATGTCTAGACTCAAGCAGAACTCGAGTGAATCACCTCCACCCGAGTCACTCCAACATGATGTGGCAGCAACCCGGGGAATGGACCATCGTCCCTTCTCCTTTCTCTTTTCACTTCCTCACTCCCTTTGCCTTTTCTTCCTTCTCTGCAACGTCCCATGCTCGTGACCCGATGAATCAACGATCTGCAGCTCGGGCAGTAGCATAATGCTGCATTAACGTGTGGATCCAACTTGACTACGGCTCACCTTATCTTCTCCCTTCTTCTCCTCTTCTTCCTTTTTACTTCTCTCTCTCCATAAGCCTAGTCTAATGATCCAACAGGATTTGGACTCTACTCAAACTTGGACTGAGTCAGCGCAGCTAAGTGGAGAAGACGAGCTGGCCGGTAATGGAAACTTGAAATCCGACGAACCTCCCTTCAATTGCTCCATGGGGACAGCTCTAGTTGATCCCACAGTGCTCCTCGAACCTCAGTTTTGAAGCTTCAAACCAGTTTGGTTGGTGGGTTTGAGTTCTGAAAGTAGCGGCCGAGTTTTCATTGAAGGGTCGTGAGTAACAGATAAAACCAAATGCTACTCAATCCTCTCTCATTTTAAGTTGCCCTAAACTCTCCCCGGACCGTCGGATTGAAGATAGACGTCCCCGATTTATTTTGCTGCTGGGAGATGGTCGTACGTAGCTTGCAAAACCAGCCGCGATTTTCTCCCAAGCATGCAGGAAACCCTAAACTGCGTGGTTTTGAATAGAGGGCTAGGATTTCTTTGTGGTGAATGGTTAAGATGGCAGGAAACGAAGTCACGCGGATCGCCAGCGTGGAAGAAACTGGGCTTTCCGTTTTTGGAAATAAGTGTGTTTGTTAGCCTGATTTGTGGCTGAACTTGTGTACGTGTGAGATTTCAGGGGTTCGGTCTAAATCTCCTGTTCTTCAAGATGGACGGTTCAGATCAAACTTTTGGGTCTTGATTGTGGGCCATCGACGGACACACAGTGATAGCTGTTTCAAACAGCGTGGGCAGGAAAAGAGGGAGAATCTTCTCCTTTATCGGGTAAGCTCGGTCAAGGGAAAAGAGGGCGGTCAAGGGAAAAGAGGGAGAATCCTCTCCTTTATCGAGTAAGCTCGGGTCAAACGTTGTTTGACCGAGCTTTAAGTACAGTGCACTAAGGCTATGCACAGGCCATGCACATGCACTCCGAGTGTGGGATCCATGGAGATGTTTTCATTGAATCCTCTCCGTCCATCTATTTTGTCACCCCGCGATAAGGTTTAGCCTAAAGGATGAGGTGGATCCAAGGCTTAGGTGGGTCATACTAATTGAATTAAGGTTTTTTATTGTCAATTGTGTCAATCCAACGGTCGAATTTGTTCCAATTCAACCATTAATGGTCAAGATGTCCTAAGGGATCATTTGTATGTCTAAGTACTCCATCATATGTTACTATTCAAATAATATATTAATTTTAATTTTTAATTCTAATTATTATATATATATATATATATATATATTGTATTATTTTATTTGTAAGTATAATTACTAACATATTATATATTTTATATTAATAATCATTTATCAATTAATAAAGTATTTAATTTATAATATTATATATATATCATTAATAATATTCAAAGTGTACTATAGTTAATTAATATAATATTATTATTTATTCATTATAATAAATATTAGTAAATAATACTTCAGATTATATAATAAAAATATATTTATGTATTTGTTTAGTATAATACATTAATAGTTATAGATAAGTATTTATTTAAAATCATTAGTATTTATAATGTATTTTTATGATTATACATGCATATATAGTATAGTAAAATTAATATTAAGTGATATATATTTTTATATGTATAGTATAATACAAGAATATATAGTTGAAAATTTAAAATGTAGATATT
This sequence comes from Magnolia sinica, assembly GCF_029962835.1. Lineage (NCBI taxonomy): Eukaryota > Viridiplantae > Streptophyta > Magnoliopsida > Magnoliales > Magnoliaceae > Magnolia > Magnolia sinica. Next base: position 32,151,105 of record NC_080580.1, read on the forward strand.
AATTAATATACATCAATTATATAATAATGTGTTGGTATACAATTTATTTTATATATAGTTTAAATAATATACATAATTTGAATAATTTAAGTGACATGTATTATTACAAATAACTGTAGCATTTTTATTTTATTTTTTGCATTATAATATATGTACAATTATATCATATTTAAAATAAATTATTATGGTATCAACTTAAGATAGGCCACCCATCTGACTTTGAGTTAGATCTACAGTCCAAGTGGGCCTCATCTGGTGGTTTAATGTCCCATCTAGTGATACCTGACAATCCAACAGTTGGATCATGCCTGTTCTTGGTTTTTCAACGTCCTTAAACCTTCCCTATCTAATTTAGAGGAGATTTGATGGTTTACTCACGTGTTTAGGTTATAATTAACACATATTATAAATCCATGGCCTTATGGCCAATGAACTGCGAATTTGATGATCCAGAGTTTGATATTGACAATGGACCGCTAGATCTATCTATCAAGGTGATTGAAACACTAAAATAGACTTCTCTTGTGGTGTGATGCTCCATTTTGAGAATTTAATGGATGGGTTATGGATAGAGGTCCCTATTAATGGATGGAATTAGGCTAGAGTGTGTGAATAATGACATAAGCCGCAATTATGTTTATACTAAATCATGTTCTCATGGTAACACCCGAATACTAAAAAGTATGGGGTGTCACATCCACTACTTCTAGATGAATTAGATGAGCCTCTTGATCATTGTGTGATGGTTCTTCTTGGGGATTAATGAATGGATGATTCGAGTTGTTAATGCAAGTTACTTCTAATGGTTAGATCTATTCTATATTTGACTCACGTGGGTTCTTAAGTCCTTAAGAATTGCTAATTTAGAGTCTAACTATCGATTCAATGATCTAGTGATGGATTGAAAAATCGGGCATTATGGACTTGATCTATAAATGTAGATTAATCTTAGGGGCTAGATTCAGGCCAAAATGTGGGTTTTGTTATGGTTTATCTTTAAAATCTATAGGTGGATAGCTTGATCTATAGATGAAGATCATTCCTACGGTTAGATTTTTATTAAAGTGTAGGTGAATTGTTTAATAAGCTAGGAATTTATGGTAACACCCAAGCATTAAGAGTACAAGGTGTTACAAAATGGCATAGTGCCACATAACATTCCCTCATTTGCTTTAGGAGTGGTGGAATGTGTAATTAAAAAGAAATCCAAGGGCACAGTGGTAGGGGGAGTTGAGTTTGGATGTGTTCTCCCTTGGATAAGCTTCCCCTTTAGATGTATTCTCCTTTGGATAAACATCCCCTTAATGCACCTCTTGGATTTAGCTTGAATTTGGGTTAAGGTTTGGCTTAGGATTAGACTTACCTTGGCTTATTATTTAGTTGAGAATTAGACTTGGCTTGGCTTATGATTTGACTTGGGATTGGACTTGGCTTGGCTTATGATTTAGCTTGGTTTGGAGCCCAATTTGAGTATGGAATTGGGCCTTGGATCTGGGCTTGACTTTGGGCTAGGTTTGGGTATGGAATTAGGCTTGACTCTAGGCTTGATTTTGGACTTGGTTTAAGTACAAGATTGGGTATGGTTTGGGTATAGAATTAGGTTTAGTTTAGGTACAGAATTGGACTTAGTTTAATGTTTTTTAATGTGGACAAATTTAGAATTTCGAAAGTTATCAACGGTATGGATCTTGTTATAACTGGTCACCCCGCATAAGTTGGGGTGTCTATAGATGCCCCGCTTTAGGAGAGGTTGCGTGTCACTTAATGCCAAAGCGAGTGGACATCCTACCATTTTGATCAAGCTTGGTTGTGGTTTAGACTGGTTGCTACCTTTGTGTCAGCATGAACTAATTGTGTGGAAAGAAACTCACACATATTATGAAGGTTTGAGAAAAACGTTATGATTATCCTTGCAATTTTCGTGACATTACGAGTATCCAATCACAACTCTTTCACATTGGATTGATAATAACATTGGGAATAAATCTGGAAAGTACTGCTCCTGCACTTCGCGTCCTTTCGGGTGTCCCTTAACAGTTTGGATCTAAAGGTATCCTTTGTTATATGATCACCTTAGGAGTAGTTACTTGGTTTAATCGTTAAAGTGGTTAGTTTTCCTACTTTTTCTATGGCCTTACGAGGAACTCACTATGCTAACTTGGACTCGATCAAGCTTTAACAAGCATCACGGACTAGGTTTGTGCGAGTGGGCTTATTTCCGTGCAATCTTCTAATTTTAACATAAGTTACAATTAACCCTTTTCCAATAGTGAGGAGCGATTTCCCTAACCAGAATTTGGCTCAAGTACTGCGTTCAATACTTCACTTATAATGGTGCAAACGCACTGATAATGAGAGTTCAAGTCAACCGCAGTTATTTTACATATGGATTTGACGACTCTAGGGAAATTGAGAGAAGCCAAATCTTCTTCTGCTATTGTGATGTTCCTCACCGAGAGGTATAAAAGATTGTTAGTATGTTGATTTTTGTACTTGTTTGTCAATCATGTGAGTCCATGTGTCATGTAGTCGATTAAGCTCTTGGAAGCTAAAGACAGAAGACACAAGTTGACGTGGAGCATCAAGGAACAAAGAACATGTATATAAGGTGCCTTGGTGACCTTAACCCTTGACCCAAAACAACCCTTAAACCTCTAGATTAGGGGTGTACATGAACTAAGCTAGCTCGGTTAGCTCACTCGACTTAAAAAAGCTCGATTCGACTCGGTTCAAAGCTAAGTTCGAGCCGAGTCGAGCTGATTTTCTAAGCTCGAAAATGAGTTTGAGCTGAATTTGAGCTGGCCCCGACTCGACTCGACTCAGATCGAACCCAGCTCAAATCGAATTCAGATCGAACCAATTCAGTGACTCGGTTACTTTGATATTGATGTTGCTCACCAAGTTTTTGATGAAATGACTCAACGAAGTGTGGTTGGTGGCAAGGAAGGTATGTATATTAAACAAATACCCATTTTTCTTGATTTTTATGTTACTTAGAAGGTGTTTGATAAAATACCTGCAAAACCATTACTATTGTTTTACATACAGTGGGATTTTGAAGGTACAGTCTATGTGTTTGTGAAAATGTTGCAAAGGCGAACTCAGCTTGATCTTGGCTCGAACCCGGCTCGAACTGGCCTGAGCTGCTGACCGAGCCGAGCTAGCCCGTCAAGCTCGAGGACCGAGCCGAGGTCAGCTAGTGGTCGAGCCAAGTCGAGCTAAGGCCAGCTTGACTCGGTTAGACTCGATGTACACCCCTACTCTAGATGATCATCACTTAATAGTAAACCTTGTTTAATAATCTCTTAGCCTTAGGAGCCTAATTAAAAAATAATAAGGTTAGAAGAGGTGCTAAGCTGCTGTGAAATCATATGCCCAAAATAGTTCTCGATTCGATTGAAGAATAAGTCCAGCAACCATCAGATAAAATCTTAAATTTTCTCGATGGGATTGACGGAGGGTTCGATCCTATCGAAGGACCTTCGATCCCATTAAAGGCCCTTTCGACCCTATTGACAAATCTGTTAACTAGTTGTTTTATAGCCATTTTAAACCAGTTTATTATCAAATAACATTCGGTTCTTAGACAAAACTATGGGTTTTTGGAGCAATAGAAGCTTGGGAGATTCCTCACTCATATCACACATTCTTAGCCTTTACATTCATAAGATCTAAGTCATTTTCCTTGTGATTCATCACTTAAAAGATGATCTTAACCTCAATAAAGAAGATAAACTTGATCTCTACCTTGTTCTAGAGATTAGACTTAAACTAATAGTCAAATCCATTGTCTAAATCCTCTAGGACACCCATATAGGTGAATCCCTAGGGTATTACAACCTTCTAATGAGTTGTAGAAGATTTACTCAACCTCTCATCATCTTGGTTACCTCAAAGGAGCATCGCATGCAAGGTGTTTGATCTTAGAGTTGAAGCATTGATAACATATCAACATCAACGATCGGGGGAGCAAACAGGGAGCTGATTAAATTATGAGAGAGCATCAATCAAGCAACCCAAGACGGCACATCAAATGGGCTCAATTCGATAAGTGTCAATCAGTGAGTTAATACTCTCTTTCCTTATGTAGGATTAAGAGTAAGAGTTTGTAACCCAAATTATATAGTTTCTTGTATAAGACCTAAGCTCTTATGTAGGGCAAATTCACCGGACACGGGTGTGTATGTATTAGTCTCCATGGGAGCCTCCAGTGGGATTAAACATAGGTCCTTGGACTATGACCGAGGTTATTGGTTAACTGATTGAAAACCAACTAAGTCTCTTGCGGGAGCATCTAGCGGGAGTGTACACTAGATAGGTTCTTGTATAAGAAAGTGATTCTTGTGTAGGACTGTAAAGGTTATAGGTGAACTTGATTTAAAACTCCAATAGTAAAATCTGGTACACTCAGGGAGAATGAGTCTGCCGGGAGTGGAGTAGGAAAACCGAACCATTATACATACTTGTGTTCGGAATTTTCATTTGAGCACTTATTTAATTATACGTATGTGATTGTTTAGTTGAATTATATACATGCATAATTATATGAATATTAGGCGTTGAAAGTTAGCATATCCCATACACACATGTACACTATCATTTATAGACTAATTGCTTCATTAAATATGTTTTGTGCTATATGTGATTGGAATCACCATTGGCTTGGAAGCTTTAGTGTTAAATTACTTTAGTTAGTTTAAATCGGCATATTAGTTTAAGTAAATAATTGTGTGTTAATTGAAATATATATATATATATATATATATATATATATATATACACATATATATATCTGATACATATAATGTGTATACATGTATATTATATGGCGAGCTCATCTATATGGTGCTCTCAGTGCTTTGAACACTGGGCACTTATTTTAAAATCTTTTTGAATTTTGAAAAGTGCCCCACCTAAGGAGTGATACTCCATAGGATTAGGCCATTGAAGATATCAGTGCGAATTTCGTAGGAGGGCGACGTCGTCCAATTTTTATTTTGATATTTTTCTTTTACTTTTGAATAAATCTAGCTTGTCCTTTCATCCCCATTGGGGATCCCATTGGGAATGATCAAAAATAGTTTTTATTAGGATGCATTTTTTGGATGTATGAAATACATGTGACTTCCCCTTTCATTTTTGCTAAAGAATTTCAAGGATTATGATCAAAATTATTTTTATTGATTTTTAAATTATTTTTTTAAAGGTTACCACTTGTAAAACAATGTTCAATGGGGTTTTATTGCAAAGATTTTTTCTAAAAAAATAAGTCTGACTTATTCCGTTGCCTCCATTGGGGACTTCCAAGGGCTACGATCAACGCCAATTTTATTGAAAATATGTTGATGAATTTTGAACTATGAACCGGCCTGTTGTCTCTCAATCTAATGGTGATCCTTACACTGATAAATTGGATTGGTGCGCAGATAGATGAAGGCATACTCTTCTTAACGACCCCGACCCCTTACAGTACCTCAGCACTTTGGTATCTCACCCCAGGAGGAGGTTAATATCATAATCACCTCATGTCCACATTCTCTCGACCCTCAATGACCGGGGATAAGTTTTGGTATTCAAGATGATAGTAGAAATTTTGACATGGGAAAGGAAGGAAGAAATAATTTAATCTAATAGGACATGCAAGAGGCATGTAATTTGTAGTATCAAACTGGAGACTATGGTATGGTATGTCCTCATTGGAGGGTTGTACATTTATGGCTAAGATATCAGCATCCTAAAGGTTTGTTGCTCCTAGCAAGAAGATTTGTTTACGATAAGCTAGAATGGTGAGCACCCTATCTCTAAAGATGTACTTAACCCTTTGGTGAAGGTCAAAGAGATGGCACGGATTATGTGAAAGCATAACTGGTCGGGAAGGAGATTGAATGAAGCTAAGATGTTCAGGACTTGAAAAGTTATGGTTGATGTTTATAGATTGATCTAAATCTCGACATCAATATCTCCCTTGGTCTATCTTCTAAAGTTGTCTGATATGGGACCCATCTAAAACCATGTGAAGACATGCCTAAAACATATAAAAGCACTTGGTGGGGCCCACCGGAGTTTTAGATGCGGCTGAGACTTGTTCTGACCCCTCATCCAAGTGGGACACACGCAATGGATGGTCTAGATTTGTGAACTATATCTCGGTGTGCCCAATAAATGATTATGAATGTTTTAGTGGAAGAATAACCCCTCTCAACTTTTGTATGTGGTGTGGCCCACCCAAGTTATGGATTGGCTTAAATTTTCAGCCCGTGGACCACCATGGAATGATGCATTTGAATGATGGGGTAGATGTTTGAAACACGTCATGGTGGGACCCACACAGCTTGACCTCATAGTACCATTTCCCTACCTCATGGAAACTTCCCATGAGGTCGAGCTGTGTGGGCCCCACTGTGATGTGTATCGAACATCTACCCCATTAGTCAGATGCACCATTCCATTGTGGGCCATGGGCTTAAAAATCAAGTCAATCCGTGATTTAGATGGGCTACACCACATACAGCACTTGAGAAGGGTTACCCTCCCATTAAAACCTTCATAATCATTTATTGGGCCCATCAAGATCTAGTTCACAAATCCAGACGATCCATTGTGTGTGTCCTACTTGGATAAGGGGTTAGGCCAAGTTTCAGCTGCATCCAAAACTCAGGTGAGCCCACCAAGTGCTTTTATATATTTTAGGCATTTCTTTAGATAGTTTTAGATGGTATAGCCCACCTATGTTCTGTATACGGATGATTTTTGGCATATGCCATGAACTAAAGGCAACCCATCAAATTTACGGTGATGATGTTGGACACATCACGGTTGGGCCCACGCAGCTCGACCTCATGGGATCTTCCCATGTGGTCGAACTCATAGTACCATCTCTCTCTCTCTCTCTCTCTCTCTCTCTCTCTCTCTCTCTCTCTCTCTCTCTCTCTATATATATATATATATGAGATGGATTCATTAGGTAGCTTTTTAAAAAGCTTTTTTGAAAAAAGTGAAGAAAGTAAATTCATATTAGTTGGGTCATTATGTGATGTAGAACGTATCACAGATACGTTCCCAGCATGGTTTAAAAGAAGATGGACGGTGAATTAACTATAACTTTTGATCCGGGTATCGTTATGGGGCATACAACCTATCAATCTTTACTGAAACGGGCCATCCGAGGTGAACCGACCCACAAAGTGGGTCGCATCTGTCTGTTTCGTCAGAAAACGTGCGCTTTCAGCTCAAAAATGAATTTTTAGAAGAATTTTACTATTTTTAGTAATTTCAAATTTTTTAATATTTTTTAGAGTTTTAGATTTTCTTTCCTTTTAGAAATAACTTTTAGTTATACTAGGACTCTTCTAGGGAAAGTTTATTTACAATTTTTATTTTTAGAAATTAGGCATTAGAAGAGTTTTATTAGAATTAGGATTTTTATTAGAGTTAGAATTTTACTATTTTTGGTAATTACGAATTTTAGTTTTTTTTTTCTTTATTAATGGTATAAGGAGACGCATTGAGGATTATCAATTAATTAATCAATTTTGAATTTATTAGAATTTATTTCTATTTTCTGCTTTCTTTCCTCGTGGATTCGAGAAGTCTCTGTGAGGAGTCCAAAGAAGTTCCGTGGATTCGGAATAGTTATCCTCTTGAGGAAGACGATGCTCGACCTCATGTCCTCCCCTGTGTCAGTTTGGTATCAGAGCGAGGTTTCCCTTCGGATTGATGGCTTCTAACGACGGGTCGGGCAATAATCTCATGGGTGGTGCTCCATGGAATTTACCTTTAATGGCGGCAGCTTTCGAAGTAGTGCAACGAGAGTATCAACAAGCCATGCAAGGGCTGCAGGCTTCCATCGATCGCATGGCGGATCGTTTGGCGGAGGCCCTAGGGCAGCTCCGTGTTTATGGTGGTGATCCACCACCAGCAATTGCTGGAATTCGTAATTATACTGATCGTAGGGCGATGCTATCAATGAACCACAGGATGGTTCAAGAATTCAAGATGAAAGTCGATCTTCCTAATTTTAATGGCCAACTCTACTTCAAGGACTTCCTCGATTGGTTGCTTGAAGTCGAATGTTTCTTCGACTACATGAACATCGTAGAAGAAAAGAAAGTTAAACTCGTGGCCTACAAGTTGACAGGCAGAGCTTCAGATTGGTGGGAACAACTTCAACTTGATCGGACGAGACAGATGAAGGTGTCAATCCGCACCTGGCCGCGGATGAAGAAGTTATTGTGCATGCGATTCCTCCCTCGAGATTACGATCAGGTATTATTCCAACAAAACCAAAATTATTATCAGGATAGTCGATCAGTAAAAGGTTATGCAGAAAAATCCTATTATTGGTCCGTGAGAAACGACTTCATCAAAACGGAGTTGCAACAGACCACAGGATTCATCAGTGGCGAACATGTGACCTCTATAGGAATGGAAAACCAACCCAAGACTTCTAAAGTTGAGGAACAGTCTCTCACAACTGAACAGGCTTTTGTCAAACAATCTGAGGAAACAAGACATATATATCCATTAGTTGAAAATGAAGAATATATGGAGCCTGTGAATATCCCAGAAGATTTGAAGCCAATTTTGCAGGAGTTCAAGGAGATTGTGCTCGATGAACCCCCCGATAAATTGCCTCCCATACGAGATATACAAAATTACGTTGATCCCGTCTCAGGGGCAAGTCCGCCTAATTGCCCACATTATCAGAAAAAATATGAGATCTTGAAGACAGATGTGAAGGAACTGATCAATATTAGTCAAGTCAAGGAAAACATGAGTACATGTATTGTGTCAGCTCAAGAGCTTAATGCCAAGTACAAAAAAAGGGCTAATGAACATCGGCGTCAGAAGTTATCTCAGACTCATGTGCCAAGTCTCTTGCGTAACTCGAGGACGAGTTTTTTTCAAGTGGAGGGGTCTGATGTAGAACGTATCACAGATACGTTCCCAGCATGGTTGAGCCAAAAGAAGATGGACGGTGAATTAACCATAACTTTTGATCCGGGTATCGTTATGGGGCGTACAACCTATCAATCTTTACTGAAACGGGCCATCCGAGGTGAACCGACCCACAAAGTGGGTGGCATCTGTCCGTTTCGTCAAAAAACATGCGCTTTCATCTCAAAAACGAATTTTTAAATTTTTTTTACTATTTTTAGTAATTTCAATTTTTTAATATTTTGAGAGTTTTAGATTTTCTTTCCTTTTAGAAATAACTTTTAGTTATACTAGGACTCTTCTAGAGAAAGTTTATTTGCAATTTTTATTTTTAGAAATTAGGCCTTAGAAGAATTTTATTAGAATTAGGATTTTTATTAGAGTTAGAATTTTGCTATTTTTGGTAATTACGAATTTTAGCTTTTTTTTTTTCTTTATTAATGGTGCAAGGAGACGCATTAGAGGATTATCAATTAATTAATCAATTTCAAATTTATTAGAATTTATTTCCATTTTCTGCTTTCTTTTCTCGTGGATTTGAGAAGTCTCTGTGAGGAGTTCAAAAAAGTTCCGTGGATTCGGAATGGTTATCCTCTTGAGGAAGACGGTGCTCGACCTCACGTCCTCCCCTGCGTCATTATGTAACATCCTTAAAAGTGTCAATTATCGTAGTTATCTTACGTCCCTAAACTTTTTAACAAAATGGGCAACCAGGCTCGTGGCATGGATGCTAGTTTTGGTAGGTGAGCCCATCTTAGAATGATGTAGATTCACGCGTGCATGAACAATGGTATCGACAATGGGTCAGACTGTATACCTTAGTCCCTGTGCTTGTTTGAAGATGTTAAATTGATATAAACTCCAAATCACCCAATCAATAGGCCAGTCATGATTGGACTATAGTCCAAAAATCACCCCGACCTTTACTGAAAGATCAGATCACTGGTGATGATAACCACTGATTGGAAAACTACTGAAGATATGTGGGCCGTGCCTGATAATATGTCGTGAGATGGTGTGCTTTTCCCGACTTCATTTGATTAGGAATTGCAATTTACTTTAATTTCACATCCAAACGCGGCCCTATCTCTGATCAAGAACAGTTGCCTGTGAATATCTCAATATCTGCTTCTCATACATTTTACCAACGAAACCTCAATTTCATTTTATTATCTCTAAAACTAATTACAAATTGAACAATTCCAATTCCCAACAACTCCCTCAAATTTCAAACATCAAACAGCCAAGACCACACCTCTGTTTTTCCTCTGTTTCATCCATGATTTACTGAAATTTTCTCTATTTCCAAAGAATCTATCATAGTAAAAATAAAAATAAAAATAAAAAAACGCTTTAAAATCCTTGGAATTCCGTATTAAAAAGTCCCGTAAAAAGAGGCACTTTCAGCACTTTCATTTTCAATCAAATGAAAATAATAATAATAATAAATAAAAATAAAACCAGGTAAAGTTTTTTAAAATACCAGTGAAAACACCATCAAATAAAGCCACACTTCTGATGTTTCTTCTTTCTCTGAAACTTGCAGAATAACATTTAAAACTATTAATACATCATGAAATTTACAGTGAAACGAAGAATTCAGGCAAACCCAATTTACAAAAACCTGAATTAAACAAAACCCAATTTGCTTTTGGTGTTTTTCTCTTATGTAATTCACATATAAAACAGTCAGAGCGGTCTCTTTCGTTACATGAAAATCTTAACAAAGTAATGAAAGCCCATCTGCAAGATCCACTTTCCCAAATCAAATTTCCATCTCGAAGTCTTCAGAAATAATCTGAAAATAGAAAATCCATGGACAACATATACACCACAAAATCATCTCCTTCTCATCCACTTCTATTTTCTTCTCTTTACAAAAAAGACAAAAAAAAAAAAAAAAAAAAAAAAAAAAAAAAAAAGGAGAAGTTTCGACGATTCGCAGAAATAAAATAAACCTAATACAGTAAATTAGAGAATCTTCGGCGATCAGCCATCGGAATGCGCATCTGACGTGTAGTTGCTAAGAGAGGGCGTTCCAGAGGCAGAGCTTCGGCCGCTTCTGTTCAGTTTTTCTCCAGCCTTTGAGGCAAAAGTAATGAATGGTCTGAAGATTTCTTTGAATATCTTAGCTTTGATCTGCCCTCTTCTTGGTGGGAGAAGTACTTTTACTTTTCCATTCCCTTTCTTCGGAGAAAGGGCAGCCTCGGATGACATTTCTATGTAGAGAATTTCAGATGTTTATGTAAGCTGAGAAGGAAAGAAGGAAAGAGAAAAAGAACTGAGCTTCTCAATAGGCACAGTATGTGAATGTAGGAAGGTGAAGATGGCCTTTGGAAAGCGAGAATAATTTTAATATCCTTGGAGAAGGAGAAGAAAACAATATGAATGATATACTAGAGAAGCAGCGAATGTCTGTTTATATAAGTTTTATTTATTTATTTATTGTATGTGAAACCTCCTGCACACGCTACTTGGATTTCAGTTCTCTCAAGTGGAAGCGGATTGGGCAGTGAGTAACTCAGTACGCTAAATTCTGTGGGGTCCATCATGATTTATATATTTTATCCACTCCTTCCATCAATTTTACCTGATAATTTGAGTGCATGAGCCCAAAAATAAACCATATATAAATCTCAAATGGACCACACCATGGAAAAAATTGTGAATTGAACATCTACCGTTGAAAAAATCTTAAGACCACAGAAGGTTCAGATCAAGTTATGTTTGTGTTTTCCCTTTCATCCATGTTTTTGTGATCTTATTAACAGGTTGGATGACAAATAAACATTATTGTGAGGCCTAGCAAAGTTTCAACGGTGGAAATCATTATTTCCACTGTTTCATGTGGTGTGGTCGACTTCTGTTTTGAATATGCTCCAAATTTTTTATCTCAACCACTTAAATGAGCTGGAAAAACGGATGTACGGTGCGGATAAACCACATACATTCACGGTGGGCCCAACAGAGTTTACTCAGTATTATAAGAGTTACTCAGTACGCAATATATTTCCTCACAAGTGGGGCCATTTAAGAATTTTAAATCCGGACGCCAATCAGGCGGCAGTTTGTGCGCAACGTGATGCACGTGTTTTATATCCATGCCGTCAATCTGTCTTGCCCTGTTTCAGATCATGAACTGAAAAAAATACCATTATTAATAATTTTTTGTAGCCAAGAAAGCTTTGAATCAGTTCCCTTGTCGACTTTATTAATAATATGTTAGATTATGAATAAATATTACAGTGTACCCTACAAAGGTTTTAATTGTCGATGTTATTACCCCCACTTTTTCTAGACAGGGTTTGGCCAGTGACGCTGCCACTAGCAAGGTGGATAGTAGTCGGTGCTATGTGGACCCTACTATGATGCATGTGTTTTATCCATGCTGTACATCCATTTTGATGGATAATTTTAGGTTTAATCCCAAAAATGAGGTAAATTTGAGTCTCAGGTGGACCACACCATAAGAAAACAGTTGTGATTGAATATCCACCATTAAAAATCTCCTAAGGGCCACTGTAATGGTTATTTAATATCTAACCTGTTGATTAGGTCATATAAACTTTTGTGGCCATAAGAAGTTTTTGACGGTGTGCATTCAATTAACATTGTACAGTCCACTTCAGATTTGGATCAATCTCATTTTTTGGATTGTAAGATACAGAAGAATGGGCGGACGGCATGGATGAAACACATATGGCCCACAGAGCATCAACCACTACCGTTCTGTTTCCACTTTTTCACGTGGTGTGATCCACTTGAGCTTATGATTTATTTATCTTAGTTTATGTCTTAAAATAAGTTGGAAAAATAGATAAATTGCATGGATATAAAATACATACATCATGTTTAGGCCCCACAACACGCAACACGTCAATACAGAGCTGCCAGGGGTGTTTGCAATCATGGGCTCTCAGCTCCACCAAGTGGGGGCCCTCATTTAAGGACACTTCTCGTTAATTTGCAGCCCCAACAAGTGGGGCCCATGATTTAAGGGCACTTTGTATGTTATACCTGGCTTTAAAGCTCTAACAAGTTAAGCCCTTGATTAAAAGCACTTGAGAACTTGTTTGAAATCATTAATTCCATGAGAAGAGAAAATACTTTTCCTTCCTTTTATTTATTTTATTTAATTTGCAAATAAAAATAAACTCAACAAGTTATTAAAAACCTTTTTCACCATATTTTTTGTGTGACACATGAAAAAAGGTTACAATTATCAAAATATTATGAAATTTTACATGAACTCTCCTTTCAGAACAAGTGTATGCTTTGCCAACACCTAGAACACCCAGAGCTTTCCATGTTCCAATTTGGCCTTATCTTATTAGTAAGTTCATTTTCACCTGTAACGTTATATAAGTGAAATCTACTCCATTTATAGGAGAAACTCTTCTATCCAAGGGAAAAAGTCTAACAGATCCACAACTCAGGTGGGCCACACTACATGGAACAGTGGAGATGGAACAGCAACCCTAGGTTTTTGTGCTGAGCAATCAATGTATTTAATCTTTCATCAAAGCCATTCATCATGTGTAAGGACCTCAGTGAAATGAATATACAAAAATCAGCCGTTTCATAAACTCAAAACTCATGCAGACAGTGAGTAAACTTAGACATTCTCCAGGCAATTTTACATTTTTACCACTGGTGTGGCTCAATGTGCTGGCCCAATCTTTTGATTGCACGGTGAAAATAAGGATTTTCACCAGATGGACAGATAGACAGAATGGATTTCACCCGTACAACATGGTGGGCCCAAAGAACTTAAGGCTTCTAAAGACTGCGTGGCCTTGTATAGTAGCCATTCCGGTCAGCAGCAATGAGATTGCAGGTGTAAGATCCACCAACGATGAAAGGGACAAAATCATTACTTCAAAGGGTCAAAATCTGTATTTTTTTAATAGTGGCGCGTAAAATTACTCACGCGCTTTCAGTTCAGAAAAGAAAATAAAAAACCAATGGTCTAGATTTAACTAAAATAGGCTTATGATTAGGGATTCGACTCTTAGTATCTTTAATATTTTGGGGCATGGTCCATCCATTGGAGGATGGATCTGACCAATGGTCTGGATTTATTAAGACATGGACCCTACCCGTTAGAAATGAAGGCCGTGTAAACCAGGTCGGGGATTATGATTACATACGCAGAGGTGGTGTATCAGTTTAGCTGCTTGTGTCCTCAGCTTTCGTAACTTCCAAAACTATCGCAATTTCTCGTGGATGGCGGATTGCATGCTGCTAACATGTAGTGGCGAACCTATTGAACAGTGCTCTGTGGACCCCACAATGATGAATGTGGTTTATCCTCACCGTTCATTTATTCTGAATCATTAATTTAGTGAATGATCCCAAAAACGAGACAAATCCAAATCTTAGGTGAAACACAATACAGGAAAACAGTGGTGATTAAATGTTCACCATTGAAAACCTAGTAGAGCATACTGTAATATTCATTTTCCATCCAACCTATTGATCAGGTTACACAGACCTGGATGAAGGGAAAACACAATTGATCCACGATATTTGTGACCTCCAACAAGTTATTGACGATGGACGTTTAATTACAACTGTTTCCCATGGTGTGGTCCACCTGAGATTTTGATCTATCTCATTTTTGGATCATAATCTTAAATAAGCTGAAAAAAATGGATGGACGGTTTGGATAAAACATATACGTCATGTTGGCCTTACAGAGGACTGCTACTGATAGTGTCAGCTTGCCATTGACGGTTCGTTTCCCACACCCACTTTAAAGTTGAATTTACAACGGAGGAGAATCTTCGACGTGGAAGAAAGAAACTAGTATCCATCTATATGAGGAAGCACCGGTCATAAATTGGGATGGACTACACACATGTCAAAGATCTGGGCCATTCATCTTGTAAGGGTATAATGTACACTTGTGATGGCCAAAATATAACCTTAGTCCACAGATTTGGAAAGTGATAATTTGGACGAGAAAACTCTGCTCTTAAAAATGCAAAAAGCCCAACGTCCAAATTCACTTGTGTATAGTACACTTGATGCACGTTGGGAGACTCGATTGTATCTCTATCCATTTTTTAATTAGTAAAATGCCTATTAAATATGTAAACAAGTGCTATGTAGCGTGCCTTTCTGGTGTGCCGTGCTATTCTTAGTTGCTATGGAACCAGCTGCAGATATTCACTTGACACACGTGCTGGCCAAGCTTCTACAAAGCTCATGCTTCGCCTTTGGAACAACCTTCATCATCATACCCGATGGATTCCGATGGGTGTGAATCTTCATAACATGCATCAACGGGTTCTCCAATACATCGCGTATGGAATGGTAGTGGACATTTATGAATTTGGTTCGGAAGCGATATGTGGCATTCTTGCTAAGATTTATGGCGCTTTGGCTCTCACAATGAACCACATACTTTTCTTGCTTCAAGCCCATTCTTGGAGAAATATCTTCATCCATAATAATTATTTTCCAGCTTTAGTAGCCGCAATGTATTCTACTTCTATCATAGAGAGAGCAGCACACTTCTACAGTTTTGATTGTCAAGATACAGCTTCCCCCTATAAAAGTGAATAAATAACCAAAAGTGGACTTTTTGCTATCTGTGTCACCTGTTATGTCTGTGTTTGTATATACTTCCAAAACAGGAATTGTACCTCCAAAATACAAACACACATTAGACAAGTCTTCAAATACCTGAGTATCCACTTGGTAGTTGCCCAATGTTCTATCAGGATCAGAGTGATACCTGATCACAATGTTACTGATAAATGTCTTAAATCTGATAGTGAGGGTTCAATGACATTGAACCAACTTTGATGTCATCAAAGCTAGTTCGATGACATCGAAGCCAGTCGATGCCATCGAATTTATTTTAGATTTTCACCCCTACTCGCTGGACATATTTTGTCATTTTTCGATGACATCCATGAAATCCCCAGGGCCCAACTTTTACTTTGATCCAAAACTTTGGTAGGTATATATATATATGGGAAATGGTACTATAACTTCCCATAAGGTAGAATTGTGTGGGCCCCATCGTGATGTGTGCCGAACATCAACACCGTGCATTTAATGGGTCCCCTTTAGGTTAGAGGATATTCCAAAAATCACCCGTATATGGAATTCAAGTGGGCCATACCAACTAAAACCCTGTGAAGATATGCTTAAAACATATAAAAGCACTTGGTGGGGCCCACCTGAGTTATGGATACAATTGAAACTTGGTCTGACTCCTCATCCAAGAAGGACACACACAATGGATGGGTTGGATTTGTGAAACACATCTCAGTGGGCCCAATAAATGATTATAAATGTTTTAATGGGAGGGTGACCCCTCTCAACTGTTATATGTGGTGTGGCCCACCCAAGTCATGGATTGACTGGATTTTTAAGCTCGTATCCCACAATGGAATGGTGCATCTAGCTAATGGGGTAGTTGTTCGACACACATCACGGTGGGGCCCACACAACTCAACCTCATGGAAAGTTCTCATGAGGTCAACCTCATGGTACCATTAACTAGTTGGACCATTCAAATTGGTCCAACTATTTGTACATTAAATATAAAAAATTCCTTTTTTCATCCACATGTAATGCACTACATGTGAGGATATGTAACATTGAGTCTTACATAAGTATGATGAGAATTATGTATCATAGATTCAACTTGTTCATCAAATGGGGCCCACAAATAACATGTCGGGGATAAACTATTGGAAGGGTTGGATTGTGCATGCACTTAATACTTTAAAAGTTATCATATGGTAAACAGTAGCTTATAGCCCAACCAATTAAACTAAAAGGCTATTCCTCTTGGAAACATATCACTTTTCTGGGAACTTATGGATGACCTTACGGATGCCAGATGTACACTTACCCTTAAATTATTGTATTTTTTTTAGGGGATATAAATAGGGTTGTACATGAGCCAAGTTAGCTCAAAAAGCTCGCTCGGCTTGGCTGGATCTAGCTCGACTTGAATGACGATTCAAGGCAAGTCAAGCTTCATATGAACCAACTCGTTTTGAAAACGAGTCGAGTTCGAACATAGTGGAAACATAGTGGAGCTTGACTTGACTCGAACACTGGCTAACTGAAGATTTTTGACTAAATTATATATATATATACATACATACATATATATATATATATATATATATATATATATATATATATATATATATAATTGAATATTTGATTTAGGAGTTGGGTCGGGTGGCTAGGTTGAATTAAATGTGGGTTGGGTCGGGTTGCTGGGTTGAGCTAACTTGCCTCAAGATTGACTCGAAAGGTTTGGCAAATAAGCCAACCTCCAATGGTAAGCTCAAGGAGAGTATGGACAAATCAAGCCAATCTTAGCCCACCTTGTACACTTACACTTGATTTTCTATGGGATATATATTGATATGTATGTGTGATCCACTCCGATCATTACATGTATAATCCCATTGTGGTCCAAGAACTAAGAAATCAAGCTGATCTTTGATTCAAGTGAGCTATACTAATGGAAATATTTTGGAGAGGGATGTCCACCCTTAATTTTTAGAAGGCCCACCATGATGATTATGTGAAATCCACTCCAACCATTAGATACCACATCAAACTTTAGTCTTGACGCCCAAAAATCAGGCCCATATGTGATTCAACTGGGCTATACTAAGGGAAACCGTTTGGAGGGTTATCTTTCATTGTACACTATTTCCAATTGTATGGTCCACCTAAACTAGTAATGTGGCTTATTTCCGGTATCTAGGGCTAACATGATGTGACTCACCTAATGGTTGGAGTGGATTTCTAATTAATGCTATGGTGGGCCCACCCAGGCTAACAACTCTTTTCCTCTTAAAAATAACTTCACCGTGGGCGTTATTTATTGGCATTAATTTGCACTCAAATCGGACAACTAGTTGGACGGTCCAACTAGTTGTGTGCATTTGGGTATATATAATTCATATCAGTTAGGTTGTTATGTAACATTCCTAAGATATCAATTGAGGAAAAAGAGGGAGAATCCTCTCCTTTATCGGGTAAGCTCGGGTCAAATATTGTTTGACTGAGCTTTAAGTACAGTGCACTGAGGCTATGCACAGGCCATGCACATGCACTCTGAGTGTGGGATCCACGGAGATGTTTTCATTGAATCCTCTCCATCCATCTATTTTGTCACCCCGCGATATGGTCCAGCCTAAAGGATGAGGTGGATCCAAGGCTTAGGTGGGTCATACTAATTGAATTAAGGTTTTTTATTGTCAATTGTGTTAATCGAACGGTCGGATTTGTTCCAATTCAACCATCAACGGTCAAGATGTCCTAAGGGATCATTTGTATGTCTAAGTACTCCATCATATGTTACTATTCGAATAATATATTAATTTTAATTTTTAATTCTAATTATTATTATTATTATTATTATTATTATTATTATATATATTGTATTATTTTATATTTAAGTATAATTACTAACATATTATATATTTTATATTAATAATCATTTATCAATTAATAAAGTATTTAATTTGTAATATTAAATATATATCATTAATAATATTCAAAGTGTACTATAGTTAATTAATATAATATTATTATTTATTCATTATAATAAATATTAGCAAATAATACTTCAGATTATATAATAAAAATATATTTACATATTTGTTTAGTATAATACATTAATAGTTATAGATAAGTATTTATTTAAAATCATTAGTATTTATAATGTATTTTTATGAATATACATGCATATATAGTATAGTAAAATTAATATTAAGTGATATACATTTTATATGTATAGTATAATACAATAATATATAGTTAAAATTTTAAAATGTAAATATTAATTAATATACATCAATTATATAATAATGTGTTGGTATACAATTTATTTTATATATAGTTTAAATAATATACATAATTTGAATAATTTTAAGTGACATATGTATTATTGCAAATAATTATAGCAATTTTTATTTTTTTTGCATTATGATATATATTTACAATTATATCATATTTAAAATAAATTATTATGGTATCAACTTAAAATAGGCCACCCATCTGACTTTGAGTTAGATCTACAGTCCAAGTGGGCCTCATCTGGTGGCTTAATGTCCCATCTAGTGATACCTGACAATCCAACAGTCGGATCATGCCCGTTCTTGATTTTTCAATGTCCTTAAACCTTCCCTATCTAATTTAGAGGAGACGTGATGGCTTACTCACGTGTTTAGGTTATAGTTAACGCGTATTATAAATCCTTGGCCTTATGGCCAATGGACTGCAAATTTGATGATCTAGAGTTTGATATTGACAATGGACCGCTAGATCTGTCTATCAAGGTGATTGAAACACTAAAATAGACTTCTCTTGTAGTGTGATGCTCCATCTTGGGAATTTAATGGATGGGTTATGGATGGAGGTCACTATTAACGGATGGAATTAGGCTAGAGTGTGTGAATAATGACATAAGCCGTGATTTTGTTTATACTAAATCATGTTCTCATGGTAACACCCGAATACTAAAAGTACGGGGTGTTATATCCACTGCTTCTAGATGGATTAGATGG
Source organism: Magnolia sinica (assembly GCF_029962835.1). Taxonomy (NCBI): domain Eukaryota; kingdom Viridiplantae; phylum Streptophyta; class Magnoliopsida; order Magnoliales; family Magnoliaceae; genus Magnolia; species Magnolia sinica. The sequence goes on from NC_080580.1 coordinate 32,170,598, forward strand.
GCCTCTTGATTATTGTGGGACCCACTTTTTAGACGAATGACCACCATTTCTTGGTGGCTTCCAAGACTATGGGTTGCGGCGACTCTCTTCTTGCAATGAAAACCCTAAAGTGCAAACAGGAATGGATGGCTAGAATGGTCTTGCATTGAGGATTAGGATTCAAGGATGAGGAGACACGTGTGATGCTAGCTAGCGTAGAAAATAGTTTCCGTTTTTGAAAACATTCGCACGCACAACTCCTCCTGAGCCAGTGCTTGTGTGCATACACGAAGGCGACTATGTGTCAGACCCATGAAATTTTAGTTAGATTTGCGTGTGAACGTGATAGACGGTTCAGATCAGTGCAATGGTCCGTGATGGTGGGACACGATCGACTCAAACGATAGTCTTCCATTTAAACAGCAGTCATGCGAAAGAGAGAGAAGGATTTCTCCTTTTTGCAAAAATCTCAGGTCCACATGTATTTGAATGTGTTGACAGTCCAGTGCACCGTGGATGCACTGTCCATGGTTCACACTCACACTAATGTGGGGTCCACCATGATGGATTCGATAAATCCGCTCCGTCCAATCATATCACCGACTCAAATTAGGACCCCAAGTTGATTTAAATGTAGGTCCATAACTAGAGTGGCCCTACTAATAGAGTTTGGTGGTCATATTTCTTTGCAAACAATATTCACATTATCGTGAATCTAAAGTGGGGTCTATTGAGGATTATATGGATGATCCAATCCATCAGCTCATTTTGCAAGACCCTGCTAGGACAAGGAATTGAAGATGTCATAGATCCAAAGCTTGGTTGGGCTACATCAAGCGATTCCTTATTTATTTTGTTAGTTCATATCGATCTGATGGTCAAATTGATCCCCACCTGGACTTCAATAGTTTTTGAGATTGTTCAGGTGATCAGGACGCTTCCTAGTCCACAACGGACGATTAGATGGTCAATTTTGTGGTTAGATAGGTTTATCATCTAAACCAATAGCTAATCTCAAAATTTAATGGATGATTTCAAGGATCAACTGCCGACTTGTTTTAAGTTGTCGAATAACATCCTTAGATAGTGTGATGGGTTCATCTTGGGGATTAATGAATGGATGATTCGAGTTGTTGATGCAGGTTATTTCCAATGGTTAGATTTATTCTATATTTGACTCACGTGGGTTCTTAAGTCCATAAGAATTGATAATTTGGAGTCTAACTATCGATTCAATGATCTAATGATGGATTGAAAAATTGGGCATTATGGACTTGATCTATAAATGCAGATTAATCTTAAGGGCTAGATTCAAGCCAAAATGTGGGTTTTGTGATGGTTTATCTTTAAAATCTATAGGTGGATAGCTTGATTTATAGATGAAGATCATTCCTACGGTTAAATTTTTATTAAAGTGTAGGTGAATTGTTTAATAAGCTAAGAATTTATGGTAACACCCAAGCACTAAGAGTATGGGGTGTTACAGAATGGCTTAGTGCCACATAACATTCCCTCGTTTGCTTTAGGAGTGGTGGAATGTGTAATTAAAAGAAATCCAAGGGCACGAGGGTAGGGGGAGTTGAGTTTGGATGTGTTCTCCCTTGGATAAGCTTCCCCTTTGGATGTGTTCTCCTTTAGATAAACATCCCCTTAATGCACCTCTTGGATTTAGCTTGAATTTGGCTTAAGGTTTGGCTTAGGATTGGACTTATCATGGCTTATTATTTGGTTGAGAATTAGACTTGGTTTGGCTTATGATTTGACTTAGGATTGGACTTGACTTGGCTTAGAATTTAGCATGGTTTGGAGCCCAATTTGAGTATGGAATTGGGCCTTAGATCTGGGATTGACTTTGGGCTAGGTTTGGGTATGGAATTAGGCTTGACTCTAGGCTTGATTTTGGACTTGGTTTAAGTACAAGATTGGGTATGGTTTGGGTATAGAATTAGGTTTGCTTTGGGTACAGAGTTGGACTTGGTTTAATGTTTTTTAATGTGGACAAATTCAGTATTTCGAAAGTCATCAATGGTATGGATATTGTTATAATTGGTCACCCCACACAAGTTGGGTTGTCTATAAATGCCCCGCTTTAGCAGAGGTTGCATGCCACTTAATACCAAAGCGAGTAGACATCCTACCATTTTGATCAAGCTTGGTCGTGGTTTAGACTGGTTGATACCTTAGTGTCATCATGAACTAATTGTGTGGAAAGAAACTCAAGCATATTATGAAGGTTTGAGAAAAATGTTATGATTATCCTTGCAATTTTCGTGACATTACGAGTATCCAATCACAACTCTTTCACATTGGATTGATAATAGCATTGGGAATAAATCTAGAAAGTAGTGCTCCTGCACTTTGTGTCCTTTTAGGTGTCCCTTAACAGTTTGGATCTAAAAGTATCCTTTGTTATATGATCACCTTAGGAGTAGTTGCTGGGTTTGATCATTAAAGTGGTTAGTTTTCGTACTTTTTCTATGGCCTTACGAGGAACTCAGTATGCTAACTTGGACTTGATCAAGCTTTAACAAGCATCACGAACTAGGTTTGTGCGAGTGGACTTATTTCCGTGCATTCTAATTTTAACACAAGTTACAATTGACCCTTTTCCACTAGTGAGGAGCGATTTCCCCAACCAGAATTTGGCTCAAGTACTGCATTCAATACTTCACTTATAATGGTGCAAACGCACTGATAATGAGAGTTCAAGTCGACTGCAGTTATTTTGCATATGGATTTAACGACTCTAGGGAAATTGAGTGAAGCCAAATCTTCTTCTACTATTGTGATGTTCCTCACCGAGAGGTATAAAGGACTATTAGTGTGTTGATTTGTGTACTTTTTTGTCAATCATGTGAGTCCATGTGTCATGTAGTCGATTGAGCTCTTAGAAGCTGAAGACAAAAGACACAAGTTGACGTGGTGTATCAAGGAGCAAAGAACATGTATATGAGGTGTCTTGGTGACCTTAACCCTTGACCCAAAACAACCCTTAAACCTCTAGATTAGGGGTGTACATGAACCGAGCTAGCTCTGTTAGCTCGCTCGACTTGACTCGAAAAAACTCGATTCGACTCGGTTCGAAGCTGAGTTCGAGCCGAGTCGAGCTAATTTTCTGAGCTTGAAAATGAATTCGAGCTGAATTCGAGCTGGCCCCAGCTCGACTCGACTCAGATCGAACCCAGCTCAAATCGAACTAGGATCGAACCAATTCAGTGACTCGATTACTTTAATATTGATGTTGCTCACCAAGTGTGTAAGGCCCGTGTCCTAGTCCGTACCGTTCCGTTAGCTTCCGCGGTCCTTCCGGTCATATTCCGGCAACCTTCGCACTGTATCCGACGATTGCGCGCGATCCTAAACCAGGTCCCGCATACCAAAGTCGGTTCGAACAGAAACTTGTATCTTAGCGACCGCGTCATCGCCGCGGTTCCAACACCGTGACTCGCGCACCGAACCGATACCCAAGCTAGAAGATGTCGGTCCGCATTTATTCCGAAGAAACGCCGCGCGTTACAAATCTCGAGGGAATCTCTACAATAAGTCTCATCAATCAACCATAAATGTATCCATTATCCAAATACAACCACCCCACTCCTCCTTTTCTCACAAGTCAAACCTCTCTCTCCCTCACCATCCTTCTTTTACCCATTTTTCAAACCAACCCATACCTCATTAATTACACCCACCACTCCATCCATCACCCTTAATATTCTCTTTCTCTTATTTACTCAAACAATCTCCCAAGCAACCCAAACTCTCACACGTCCAAGCTCCTCTCTCTCCCAAGCCAAGTGTGGCCCACTTTCCCCACCCCTCTCATCTCCCATCTCAACTATTCATCTTTCATCAACCACCATCAAAAGGTAAGGCAATGAGCATACAAGGCTAAGGGAGCAAGGAGGAGGCCTAGAGGTGGGTGATCCACAGTTAATTTCAAAGTTTAGGGTCCACCTGTTGTGGGACCTACTTGATGTACGTGCTATATCAATGGAGGGCCCATAGTGGCGGGGTCCCTCCTCTCCATCACCGTCTCTCTTGTTTCTCTCTCTCTCTCTCTCTCTCTCTCTCTCTCTCTCTCTCTCTTTCCATTGTGATGGTGTGGATCCCACCAAAATGTGTGATATCTACTCCGTTCATCAACATCAAATGGTGAGGCCCACCCTATTGTAGGTGAAGATCCACACCATCCATTGTTAAAATGGACCCAATGCCCTTCTTATTATATGTTATATTTTATATAATATATATGATATATAATATAATATTATATATATATATATATATATATAATATAAGATATATATATATATATATTATGTATATAGGTGTTGGTGGGCCACATCCACGTAGGATCCACCACAATGATGTGCTTTCCTATGCCGTCCAGTGTCCCTGGACGCTGGACGTGCTGTTGGCGAACAGTGAAGTGTAAACTGACATGGGAGTGTATTAACGAGCTAACCAAAAGAGAAAGAAGTGGTGGGCCACTCATGCAGGCCCCACCTTGATGTATGCATATAATCCAAGCCGTTTATCCCGTTGCCCAGATCATTTTAGCCGTTGAGCCAAACTTTGGGACCAATCTGATGTGGGCTACCTGCTGGACTTTGGTCTAGCAGTATAGCCCACCTACTCCCTTGGGTTATATGATGTAACCCTATGTGGTGGGGCCCTTTGACTTGATAGCTAGACCACTTGGACTGATGTCCTAATCAAATGAAACAATTACTGGACTCGAAAAGGCCCATAAAGTTGTTGGGTTAAAAATCCAGCAACTTGTTATAATTATGCTTGGCCTTTGGGCTGAAATTTTGAGGAGTGGGGCCCACCACATTGTGAAGATCTTAGAGGGAATAATTTATACCTTTGGTTCCTTAAATGTTGGGCTTAATAAATGCACTTTTGAGGCCCACCACAGTTGAATTTAATTGGGTCCATGAATGTAGCTAGTTGTTGAACTCTTTAGGCCCAATTGGGTTGGGACTTTCCAGATAGGCCCATTGAACTCTTGGGCCATTTTTACCATACTATTGTGTTGGGTTAGTGGGCCAGATTACACAAGTAGATGGGCCCTTGGTTGCCCACCAAATCAACTTTAATACTTAGGCCGGGTTGTAGGCCCAACTTACTTGACTAAGAGCATGACATTTGCCCATGTGGTTTGAGCAATGGGTTGCCCACTAGGCCACCACAATATATGGGATTAGTGGCCTTTATGTTGGGCCCTAACCTTTCCCCTATGGGCCCATAGTGGTATATATGGGTTGGGCTATGTGTGTTTCCCTTGGACCCATGTTTTGGATAGGCCTTGGGCCGCCTTTTTGAAGCCCAACATGAGTATTTGTGGTATGATTGTGGCTGCCCGTTTCTTATTTTTGATGTTGCGTGGGCCCTAGGCCTTGATCGATGATCAATTAGAGATGGGATACCTCTTGGGGACTAATTGTGGTTGGATGTCCACATTGGTGGCCCTAAGGTAGGCCCATGGGCTTCTATGGGTGGTTAAAGGTCCACCATAGACCCTTGCTAGGCCCGTTTCATCTATTTAGGCCCATACCATTGTTCTCCTTAGTCTCGTGGGCTACCCCAGGTATATGGGCCCCCACTAGAGGTTGTATTCCTTATGAGGAATTGGTTAAGTACCTATACCCTTCATGGTTAGGTAGAGAGTTCATCTTCACCTCATTGGCACCCCTATTCATCTTTATGGCCCACTCCCATACGCATCATATGCATGCTTGGTTGAGGTGTGATTGGCCATGGTTGTGCCATTGTGTAGGACATGTTGGTATCTCCCCGAGAGATGGATGCTTGGGATTGATGCATGGGTGATTGTGTGATTCATGCATCTGGCATTGCATAGCTTGTGGATATCCGCCCTTACTTCATCAGGGCCTTACCTCCACAGGGGTATTCGTGGATGGTCGTATGTCTGGATACCGAAAATATTAGTTGAGCATACCGGGTGCATAGGATGCCCATGAGTGAAATTTTTAAAACTTCCATGGTACCAAGGATCTGCTCCAATGCCGTGACCGGGTAGAATATATGAGCGCATGAGGGCCTTATACCGTTAGGCCGCGACTCCCACTATCGTGTAGTCAGTTGGATAAGGGTGTGGCCTTACCTGCCTGGTGCGAGGAGGCATTGCTAGGCTAAGTCTGACTAGCTCATAAATGGGTCCGTTACCCTCAGGCCTTGTTAGTGATTAGTTGTCCACAGGCGGGTAGTGAGGTCTCTTACGCTCATTTGGCTATGCAGGTCTGTAGAGCGGCAATGGTTTGGAGTGTAATGGACCCGGTGATTTCCTTATGATTGGAAATGTACTTGATTTATGGTTTGGATATGAGCACTAACATTACTTGCATCGCATTAGCATTGGCTGTACAAGCCTCCCTTCATGCATTGCCTTGGTATGGCACCCATTACTCATTGCATCGCGTTCATGGTAAGCCTTAGTAAGGCTAGTAATATGCTCATTGATCATGCTTCTCTCCTTATACCTCCTACTATTCTTCTGTGCACCATTGTCACAGACTTACACCACCCTCTAAGCTTCTATAAGCTTATGCACGATTGATGCATGCAGGAGACTCTAAGTAGGCGCCGTAGTAGCAGAGCGTGGAGTAGAGTTGAGCAGTGAGGACTACAGTGTTGCTAATTTCTCTCTATTTTCCTTTTATTATTATGTATGTCCTTTTGGACCTTATGGATGATGTAAAAGTTCAATTTTATAATGGATTTTGTGATGTGTGCCTTTGTTATTCTCAGATGTACTTGCTGTGATCTTGGGTATGCTCATATTGGAAATGATTATATTGTTATGAAAATCCTCCTTGTAGGATCCCGGGATCGAAATCTAGCGTCGGGAGCGGAGAATGGGGTACTACGGAGGCTGCGGCCCAGAATCGACCATCGGGTTCCTTGTGAGTTCGATTATCGAGTCTATGATTAGAGCCCACCACCACATAACATGTATAGCATAGATCCATGATTCATGATCATATGCATCATATGTATGCCTAATATGAGAAGTGATGATCATAGCATATGCCTTCGGGCGGATCGTTTATGGGCTCCCCGATAGGCGGAGTCGCCCCACATGAGCGCTCGTGCGCGTAGGATTGTTGCATGTCCGATAGTATGATTCATGCACTTATATTTGTGTAATTGTAATTATTGTATGCCCTAGTGACATCGGGGCCATAGCCTCCACAAACACATCGTGGGTGGTTGGATTAGACTCTGAAAATATTGTTACTAAGCATCGGGGCGCCATAGATGTCCCTGGGTGAAAGTCCTAAAACCCGATGGTACCAGAGGATGACTCCAACGTTAAGACCGAGTGGATATATGAGCATATAAGGGCCGAATACCAGGAGGCCACGTCTCTCACTGTGTCGTGGTCGGTTGGGAAGGGGTGTGGCCTTACTCGTCCGAGGGTAGGGGCAATACGAGGTTGAGTTTACCAGCTCGTAAATGGGTCCGCTATCGACATGCTGGATAAGTATGGCGGACTATTGGCTAGGCGGATAATGAGGTTTCTTACGCTCACTTGGACTGTGCGGCTAGGAGAGTGGCAGTGCCACTTGAAGTGTACTAAATCCCGGTGATTATCCAGAATGAAAATTGTACTAATATATGATTAGGATTGGCATGCTTGAGTTACATCTCGCATCGCATGGCCGTGTTATGGCCGATAGCATTCATATCCTGCACCGCACAGCCTTGGTATGGCTGATTGCGTTCATGTACTTATCACCATGATTCCGCATTACTCTGACCTTGCATTCTGAGCATGCTTATATTGCGCACACACTTACACCACCCTCTAAGCTTTCTATAAGCTTATGCACGATTGATGCATGCAGGTGACGCTAGGAGGCAGCCGTAGCATAGTAGCAGCAGGAGCGTGCAGATGAGCTTTGGAGTTTCTATCTTTTGCATTATCTTGTATTCCCTTCAAATGCATTGTACTCAAAAGTTTTTTATCATTGTGGATTTTGTAATGGTGTTCTTGTGGTTATTGTTCGTGGGTTATGCTTTTGGTTATGCTCATTATGAATCAAACTGATGATTATAAATCCTCCTTGTAGTATCCCAGGATCGGAACCTGGTAAATGGGTGCCGGGAGCCGAGAATGGGGTTCTACGGAGGCTGTCGGCGCCAGATTCGGCGATCGGGAATTTTGTGAGCCCGGTTTCCGAGTTCGGGGCGTGACAAAGTGTTTGATGAAATAACTCAACGAAGTGTTGCTGGTGGCAAGGAAGGTATGTATATTAGACAAATACCCATTTTTCCTTAATTTTTATGTTATTTAGAAGGTGTTTGATAAAATACCTGCAAAACCATTACTGTTGTTTTACATATAGTGGGATTTTGAAGGTACAGTCCAGGTGTTTGGGAAAATATTGCACAGGCGAACTTAACTTGATCTTGGCTCGAACTCAGCTCGAATTGGCCTGAGCTACTGACCGAGCTGAGCTAAGCCGAGCTAGCCCGTCAAGCTCGAGGACCGAGCCGAGGTCAGCTAGTGGTCGAGCCGAGTCGAGCTGAGGCCAGCTTGACTCGGTTAGACTCGATGTACACCCTTACTCTAGATGATCATCACTAAATAGTAAACCTTATTTAATAATCTCTTAGCCTTAGGAGCCTAATTAAAAAATGATAAGGTTGGAAGAGGTGCTAAGGAGTTGTGAAATCATATGCCTAAAATAGTTCTCGATTCGATTGAAGAATAAGTCCAGCAACCATCAGATAAAATCTTAAATTTTCTCGATGGGATCGACGGAGGGTTCGATCCTATCAAAGGACCTTCGATCCAATTAAAGGCCCTTTCGACCCTATTGACAGATCTTTTAACTAGTTGTTTTATAGCCATTGTAAACCAGTTTCTTATAAAATAACATTTGGTTCTTAGACAAAACCATGGGTTTTTGGAGCAATAGAAGCTTAGGAGATTCCTCACTCATATCACACATTCCTAGCTTTTAAATTCATTAGATCTAAGTCATCTTCCTTGTGATTCATCACTTAAAAGATAATCTTAACCTCAATGAAGAAGATAAACTTGATATCCACCTTGTTCTAGAGATTAGACTTAAACCAATAGTCAAATCCATTGTCTAAATCCTCTAGGACACCCATCTAGGTGAATCCCTAGGGTATTACAACCTTCCAATGAGTTGTAGAAGATTTACCCAACCTCTCATCAATTTGGTTACCTCAAATGAGCATCGCATGCAAGATGTTTGATCTTAGAGTTGAAGCATTGGCAACGTATCGGCATCAACGATCGGGGGAGCAAACGGGGAGCTGATTGAAGTATGAGAGAGCATCAATCAAGCAACCCAAGACGACGCATCAAAGGGGTTCAATTCGATAAGTGTCAATCAGTGAGTTGATACTCTCTTTCCTTATGTATGATTAAGAGTAAGAGTTTGTAAGCCAAACTATATAGGTTCTTGTATAAGATCTAAGGTTTTATGTAAGGCCAATTCACTGGACATGGGTGTGTATGTATTAGTCTCCGTGGGAGCCTCCAGTGGGAGTAAACGTACGTCCTTGGACTATGACCGAGGTTGTTGGTTAACTGATTGAAAACCAACTAAGTCTCTTGAGGGAGCATCTAGCGGGACTGTACACTATATAGGTTCTTGTGTAAGAATGTGATCCATGTGTAGGGCTGTAAAGGTTATAGGTGAACTTGATTTAAAACTTCCTATAGTAAAATCTGGTACACTCAGGGAGAGTGCATCTGCCGAGAGTGGAGTAGGAAAATCGAACCATTATATATACTTGTGTTTGAAATTTTCATTTGAGCACTTATTTAATTATACTTATGTGATTGTTTACTTGAATTATATACATGTATGATTATTATATGAATGCTAGACGTTGATAGTTAGCATATCTCATACACACATATATACTATTATTTATAGACTAGTTGCTTCATTGAATATGTTTTGTGCTATATGTGATTAGAACCACCATTGGCTTGGAAGCTTTAGTATTAAATTACTTTAGTTAGTTTAAATTATCATATTAGTTTAAGTAAATAATTGTGTGTTAATTGAAATATATATATATTTGGTCCGCCTTCATTCTATAGCTCCCCCAAGCTTTCGCGCATAACTGTGATATCTTACACCACATATAATTTCTAAGACCTCTTAGTGCTTCAGACACTAGGCACTTACTTTTTTTAAAAAAAAATTGGATTTTGAAAAGTGTCCCACCTAAGGAGTGATACTCCATGGGATTTTATTGTAGCAGCTTTTAGATATTTTTAGGCCATTGAAGATATCAGTGCGATTTTCGCAAGAAGGCGACGTCGTCCGATTTTTATTTTGATATTTTTCTATTACTTTTGAATAAATCTAGCTTGTCCTTTCATCCCCATTGGGGATGCTATTGGGAATGATCAAAAATAGTTTTTATTAGGATGAATTTTTTGGATGTATGAAATACATGTGACTTCTCCTTTCATCTCTGCTAAAGAATTTCAAGGATTATGACCAAAATCATTTTTATTGATTTTTAAATTATTAGTTTTTTAAAGGTTATCACTTGTAAAACAATGTTCAATGGGGTTTTATTGCAAAGATTTTTTTTTTAAAAAAAATAAATCTGACTTATTCTGTTGCCTCCATTGGGGACTTCCAAGGGCTACGATCAATGCCAATTTTATCGAAAATATGTTGACGAATTTTGAAATATGAACCGGCATGTTGTCTCTCGATCTAAATGGTGATCCTTGCACTGATAAATTGGATTGGTGCGCAGATAGATGAAGGCATCCTCTTCTTGATGACCCCGACCCCTTACAGTACCTCAGCACTTTGGTATCTCACCCCAGGAGGAGGTTGATATCATAATCCCCTCATGTCCACATTCTCTCGACCCTCAATGACCCGGGATAAGTTTTGGTATTCAAGATGATAGTAGAAAATTTGACATTGGAAAGGAGGGAAGAAATAGTTTAATCTAATAGGACATGCAAGAGGCATGTAATTTGTAGTCTCAAACTCGAGATTATGGTATGGTATGTCCTCATTAGAGGGTTGTACATTTATGGCTAAGATATTAGCATCCTAAGGGTTTGCTGCTTCTAGCAAGAAGATTTATTTAAGATAAGCTAGAATGGTGAGCACCGTGTCTCTAAAGATGTACTTAACCCTTTGGTAAAGGTTGAAGAGATGGCACGGATTATGTGGAACCATGACTGGTCGGGAAGGAAATTGAATGAAGCTAAGATGTTCAGTACTTGAAAAGCTATGGTTGATGTTTATGGATTGATCTAAATTTCGACATCAACATCTCCCTTGGTCTATCTTCTAAAGTTTACTGATATGGGACCCATCTAAAACCATGTGAAGACATGCCTAAAACATATAAAAGTACTTGATGGGGCCCACCAAAGTTTTAGATGCAGCTGAGACTTGGTATGACCCCTCATCCAAGTGGGACACACGCATGCAATGGATGGTTTGGATTTTTGAACTACATCTCGATGGGCCCAATAAATGATTATGAATGTTTTAATGGAAGAATAACCCCTCTCAACTCTTGTATGTGGTGTGGCCCACTCAAGTCATGGATTGGCTTAAATTTTAAGCCCGCTGACCACCATGGAATGATGCATTTGAATGATGGGGTAGATGTTTGACACACATCATGGTGGGGCCCACACAGCTTGACCTCATAGTACCATTTCCCTACCTCATGGAAACTTCCCATAAGGTCGAGCTGTGTGGGCCCACTGTGATGTGTATCAAACATTTACCCCATTAGTCAGATATACCATTCCATTGTGGGCCATGGGCTTAAAAATCAAGTCAATCCGTGACTTGGATGGGGCACACCACATGCAACACTTGAGAGGGGTTACCCTCCCATTAAAACCTTCATAATCATTTATTGGGCCCATCAAGATCTAGTTCACAAATCCAGACCATCCATTGTGTATGTCCTACTTGGATAAGGGCTTAGGCCAAGTTTCAGCCGCATCCAAAACTCAGGTGGGCCCACCAAGTGCTTTTATATATTTTAGGCATTTCTTTACATAGTTTTAGATGGTATGGCCCACCTATGTTTTGTACACGGATGATTCTTGGGATATGCCATAAACTAAAGGGAACGCATCAAATGCACGGTGTTGATGTTGGACACACATCATGGTTGGGCCCACGCACTCTCTCTCTCTCTCTCTCTCTCTCTCTCTCTCTCTCTCTCTCTCTATATATATATATGAGATGGATTCGTGAGGTAGCTTTTTTGAAAAATGTAAAGAAAGTAAATTCATATCAGTTTGGTCGTTATGTAACATCCTTAAAGTGTCAATTAGGTAGTTATCTTACATCCCTAAATTTTTTAACAAAATGGGCAACCAGGCTCGTAGCATGGATGCTAGTTTTGGTAGGTGGGCCCATCTTAGAATGGTCTAGATTCACGCGTGCATGGACAATGGTATAGATATGGGTCAGACTATATACCTCAGTCCCTGCTGCTTGTTTGAAGATGTTAAATTGATATAAACTCCAGATAATCCAATCAATGGGCCAGTCATGATTGGACTATAGTCTAAAAATCACCCCCTCCTTTACTAAAAGACCAGATCACGGGTGATCCTAGCCACTGATTGGAAAACTACTGAAGATATGTGGGCCGTGCCTGATGATATGTCGTGAGATGGTGCGCTTTTCCCGACTTCATTTGATTAGGAATTGCAATTTACTTCAATTTCACATCCAAACGCGCCCCTATCTCTTGATCAAGCCCAGTTGCGTGCGAATATCTCAATATCAGTTTCTCATACATTTTACCAATGAAACCTAAACTTCATTTTATTATCTCTAAAACTAATTACAAATTGAACAATTCCAATTCCCAACAATTCCCCCAAATTTCAAACAGCCAAAACCACACCTCTGTTTTTACTCTGTTTCATCCATGATTTACTGAATTTTTCTCTATTTCCAAAGAATCTATCATAGTAAAAAAAACGCTTTAAAATCCTTAGAATTCCATATTAAAAAGTCCCCTAAAAAGAGGCACTTTCAGCACATTCATTTTCCATCAAATGAAAAAATCCTAATAAATAAATAAAAATAAAACCGGGTAAGATTTTTTAAAATATCAGTGAAAACACCATCTAATAAAGCCACACTTCTGATGTTTCTTCTTTCTCCGAAACTTGCAGAAGAACATTTAAAAATATTATTTCATCATGAAATTTACGGAGAAACCAAGAATTCAGGCAAACCCAATTTACAAAAACCTGAATTAAACAAAACCCAATTTGCTTTTGGTGTTTTTCACCTATATAATTCGCATAGAAAACAGTCAGAGCGGCCTCTTTCGTTACACGAAAATCTTCACAAAGTAATGAAAGCCCATCTACAAGACCCGCTTTCCCAACTCAATTTCCATCTCAAAGTCATCAGAAATACTCTGAAAAGAGAAAATCCATGGACAATATATACACAACAAAAATCATCTGCTTCTCATCCATTTCTATTTTCTGCTCTTTAGAAAAAAGAAAAAAAAAAAAAAGAAAAGAAAAAAGAAAAAGGAAAGTTACGATTATTTACAGAAATAAAGTAAACCCAATACAGTAAATTAGATAATCTTCGTCGATCAGGCATCGGAATGAGCATCCGAAGTGTACGTGCTAAGAGCGGGCGTTCCAGAGGCAGAGCTTTGGCCGCTTCTGATCAGTTTTTCTCCAACTTCTGAGGCAAATGCGAAGACTGGTCTGAAGATTTGTTTGAATATCTTAGCTTTGATCTGTCCTCTTCTTGGCGGGAGAAGTACTTTTACTTTTCCATTCCCTTTATTCGGAGAAAGGGCAGCTTCGGATGACATTTCTACGTAGAGGGTTTCAGATGTTGATGGAAGCTGAGAAGGAAAGAAGGAAAGAGAGAGAGAACTGAGCTCCTCAATGAGGAGAAAAATAAAAATTAAAAAGGTACAGTATGTGAGTGTAGGAAGGCGAAGATGGTATTTGGAAAGCGAGAATTATTTTAATATCCGCGGAGATGGAGAAGAAAACAATACGAATGATAGAATGAAACGGAGAGGCAGCGAATGTCTGTTTATATAAGTTTTATTATTATTATTATTGTTATTGTTATTATTATTGTTATTATTATTATTATTAATTTATGTGAAACTTCCTGCACACGCAACTTGGATGTCAGTTCTCACAAGTGTAAGCGGATTGCGTAGCGAGTAACTCAGTACGCTAAGTGTACTGAGTAAACTCTGTGGGGTCTAACATGATTTATATATTTTATCCACTCCTTCCATCAATTTTATCAGATAATTTTATGGCCTGAACCCGAAAATAAAGCATATATAAAGCTCAAATGGACCACAGGATGGGAAACAGTTTGAATTGAACATCTACCGTTGAAAAAATCTTAATGCCACATAAGGTTTGGATCAAGGTTATATTTGTGTTTTCCCTTTCATCCATGTTTTTGTGATCTTATTAACAGGTTGGATGACAAATAAACATTATTGTGAGGTCCAGAAAAGTTTCAACGGTGGATATCATTATTCCCACTGTTTCATGTGATATGGTCGACTTCTGCTTTGGATATACTCTAATTTTGATCTCAACCACTTAAATGAGCTGGAAAAACGGATGAACGGTGTGGATAAACCACATACATTCACGATGGCCCCAACAGAGTTTACTCAGTATGATAAGAATTATTCAGTACGCAATATATTTCCTCACAAGTGGCCCCATTTAAGAATTTGAAATCCGGACGCCAATCAGGCGGCACTTTGGGCGGAACGTGATGCACGTGCTTTATATCCATGCCGTGAATCTGTCTTGCCCTGTTCCAGATCATGAACTGAAAAAATACCATTATTAATAATTTTTTGTAGCCAAGAAAGCTTTGAATCAGTTCCCTTGTCGACTTTATTAATAATAGATTAGATTATGAATAAATATTACAGTGGGCCCTACAAAGGTTTTAATTGTCGATGTTATTACCCCCACTTTTTCTAGACAGGGTTTGGCCAGTGACGCTGCCACTAGCAAGGTGGATAGTAGTCGGTGCTATGTGGACCCCACTATGATGCATGTGTTTTATCCATGCCGTACATCCATTTTGATGGATAATTTTAGGTTAAATCCCAAAAATGAGGTAAATTTGAGTCTCAGGTGGACCACACCATAAGAAAACAGTTGTGATTGAATATCCACCATTAAAAATCTCCTAAGGGCCACTGTAATGGTTATTTAATATCTAACCTGTTGATTAGGTCATATATCCTTTCAGAACAAGTGTATGCTTTGCCAACACAGAACACTGGGAGCTTTCCATGTTCCAATTTGGCCTTATCTTATTAGTAAATTCATTTTCACCTGTAACGTTATATAAGTGAAATCTACTCCATTCATAGGAGAAACTCTTCTATCCAAGGGAAAAAGTCTAACAGATCCACAACTCAGGTGGGCCACACTACATGGAACAGTGGAGATGGAACAGCAACCCTAGGTTTTTGTGCTGAGCAATCAATGTATTTAATCTTTCATCAAAGCCATTCATCATGTGTAAGGACCTCAGTGAAATGAATATACAAAAATCAGCCGTTTCAAAAACCCAAAACTCATGCAGACAGTGAGTAAACTTAGACATTCTCCAGGCAATTTTACATTTTTACCACTGGTGTGGCTCAATGTGCTGGCCCAATCTTTTGATTGCACGGTGAAAATAAGGATTTTCACCAGCTGGATAGACAGACAGATTGGATTTCACCCGTACAACATAGTGGGCCCAAAGAACTTAAGGCTTCTAAAGACTGCGTGGCCTCGTACAGTAGCCCTTCCGGTCAGCAGCAATGAGATTAAGGTGTAAGATCCACCAACGATGAAAGGGACAAAATCATTATTTCAAAGGGTCAAAATCTGTATTTTTTTAATAGTGGCGCGTAAAATTACTCACGCGCTTTCAGGTCAGAAAAGAAAATAAAAAACCAATGGTCTAGATTTAATTAAAATAGGCTTAAGATTAGGGATTCGACTCTTAGTATCTTTAATATTTTGAGGCATGGTCCATCCATTGGAGGATGGATCTGACCAATGGTCTGGATTTATTAAGAAGTCAAAAAACTTGTTTGATAATTATAGCTGAAGTTTGAAAATTAAGTACTGAATTTGAATTAATCTATTTGTTAACAAACATATGAAATGTCTGAAATATATTAATTTGACACATTTGGCCCCATCTCTTGTTTGAAAATGTTTTACACCTGATGCAGATTTCCCGCCAACTTTGATCTCCTTTAAACCGTTCGTGCAACTTAGAGCTCAATGATCATCAACGTTATATAGCTACTGTTTCCTCTCGTGTGGCCCACTCGAGTCTTGGATCCACCTCATTTTTTGTCGCTTGTACTAAAATTAGCTTGCAAAACAAATGAATGGAGTATATTTCCTAAAAACATGGTGGTGGGCCCCACCCAGCATCCTTGCGCAGGAACTTCCTGTGAACGGCTTTCGCAGGAAATCCGCGTCCATCCAATCCGCGCCCAGTGTACCACACGGAAAACCTCTTGGCTAGTCCCGCTGCCACCCGCCAATGGCTGATGGTCAGTGCTCTATGGGCCCCACCATAATGTAAGTGTTTCATCCATGCTAATGGCTGATGGTCAGTGCTCTATGGGCCCCACCATGATGTATGTGTTTCATCCATGCTGTCCATATATTTTTCCAAATCATGTTATAGTATGAGACAAAAAATGAGGTATATCCCAATCTCAAGTGGACAACATTATAGGAAACAATGTTGAATAAGCTTTGCCCATTGAAAACCTTCTGGGGGCATAAAAGTTTTGGATCAAGCTGATTTTTATTATTATTTTACGTCATCTGGGAATGTATGACCTAATCAACATATTGGATGTCAAATAAACGGTACAGTGGGCCCTAGGAGGATTTTAATGGTGGATATCCAATCACTATTGTTTTCCTGTGGTGTGGTCCACCTGAGATTTATATCCCTCTTATTTTTGGGATAAAGACATAAAATGAGAAACGTAAAAATAGATGAATGGAATGGATGAAACACATGCATCATGGGGGCCATATAGCACCGACCACCACCAACCGGGATGGTGGCAGGGGAGTAGCAAATCCGTTTCCGTATCCAGCTATATAGTTGGTGTAGATGGGCACAGATTAGATACTGACGAGACTCGCTACTGAAGCTGCGTCACCAAGTTTTGTGGACCCCACTATGATGTATGTGTTGTATCCACAACGTTCATTCATTTGGAGATATTATTTTAATGCATGATCCTGAGAATGAGGGAGATCCAAAGCTTTAGTTGACCCCACCACAGAAAACAATGGGAAGATTGATGTCCACCGTTGAAACCTTCTTAAGGTCCACCAAAATGTTTTTTCAAAATCCAACCTATTCAAAAGTTTAAAAAGCATTAAAGAAGAGAAAACACAAACATCAACTTGATCGAAAACTTTTGTGGCCTTTAGAAGTTTTTAATGGTGGCGTCACTCTCACCACTGTTTTGTATGGTGGGGTCCACTGGATCTTTGGATGTAATTCATTCTTTAGATCTTATACTAAAATGATCTCTCCAAATGGATGGACGGCATGGATACAAAGCATACATTATGGTGGGGCCCACAGAACTTGGTGACGTCACTTCAATGGCAATCCCATCCCCGCCCATCCGCTTCCAACACGGATTGCGTCCTACCCTGCCCGGTCGGATGACCGTCGGGGCAGGCTCTGTGGGGCCCACCGTGATGTAAGTATTTTATCTAAGCCGTTCTTCATTTTTCTCATATTATTTTAATATTGAATACTAAAGATTAAGCAGGTCCACAACTCCAGTGAACCACCCCAAAGGATGCTACAGTGATAATGACATCCATTATTGAAACCTTTGAGGGCCACTATGATTTTTTATTTTTTATTTTTACCAATCAACCTATTCATTAGGTCATGTAGATGTGGATGAAGTAAAATCACAAATATCAACTTGATCCGAAACTTCTCCAACTCCTGAGAAGTTTTTAATGGTGGATGTTCAATCCCCACCTTGTGGTCCAGTTAATCCTTGGACCTGCCTCTTTTTTTGGCTCACACTTTAAATGATATGAAAAAGTTGACAGACGGTGTGGATTAAACATATAAATCATGGTGGGGCATAAAGAAATTTCAGAGGTTGAAAGTTGGTTTTGTACTGCGCGAACAATTTAAAGAGAAACAATTGTCGTATTAGCTTAAAAGGGGATAATTTTGGAAAAAAAAATTTTAATAAAAATTCACTGAGCGCATTCCGCATTCACCATTAAGCCAGACTCCTATCACGGAAAGAATTCAGTGAAAAACCACTTGACGCTTTCCTTCTTCCGCGTTAACGACGCGTTAACAAACACCACTAAACACAGAATATTTCAAAATTCCGCGTTAAGTGCAAAAATTCAGTGTTAACAAACAGGCCCTAAGTATCTTTAATATTTTGAGGCATGGTCCATCCATTGGAGGATGGATCTGACCAATGGTCTGGATTTATTAAGACATGGACCCTACCCGTTAGAAATGAAGGCCGTGTAAAAACCAGGTCGGGGATTATGATTACATACGCAGAGGTGGTGAATCAGTTTAGGGCCTGTGTCCTCAGCTTTCGTAACTTCCAAAACTATCGCAATTTCTCGTGGATGGCGGATTGCATGCTGCTAACATGTAGTGGCGAACCTATTGAACAGTGCTCTGTGGACCCCACAATGATGAATGTGGTTTATCCTCACCGTTCATTTATTCTGAATCATTAATTTAGTGAATGATCCCAAAAACGAGACAAATTCAAATCTTAGGTGAAACACAATACAGGAAAACAGTGGTGATTAAATGTTCACCATTGAAAACCTAGTAGAGCATACTGTACCTAGTAGAGCATACTGTAATATTCATTTTCCATCCAACCTGTTGATCAGGTTACACAGACCTGGATGAAGGGAAAACACAATTGATCCACGATATTTGTGACCTCCAACAAGTTATTGACGATGGACGTTTAATTACAACTGTTTCCGATGGTGTGGTCCACCTGAGATTTTGATCTATCTCATTTTTGGATCATAATCTTAAATAAGCTGAAAAAATGGATGGACGGTTTGGATAAAACACATACGTCATGTTGGCCTTACAGAGGACTGCTACTGATAGTGTCAGCGTGCCATTCACGGTTCGTTTCCCACACCCACTTTAAAGTTGAATTTACAACGGAGGAGAATCTTCGACGTGGAAGAACAAACTAGTATCCATCTATATGAGGAAGCACCGGTCATAAATTGGGATGGACTACACACATGTCAAAGATCTGGGCCATTCATCTTGTAAGGGTATAATGTAAACTTGTGATGGCCAAAATATAACCTTAGGGCCTCTTTGGTTTTACTAAATACTAATATTTCGAATGAAAAGGGTAATAATGACAATTCACACGCGTTTGAATATAAGTGTAATCAGCTGCATTTATCACTGAATTCACATTTCGCTAGATTCGGCGGTATTTCAGACGCCAGCGCTTGCGAAATGCAGGTGCTCGATGGAAAGCTTCCGACGCCCGTCTCAAAGAATGAAAACCTTCCGGTGGTCCGCGGGACACCACGCAGAGGATATCCTCGATTTTTATTTCCACCCTTGCTTTTTTTCTTCCTCTCATTCCCACCGCAGCGTTGCTCTCTTCATCTCATTCCCACTACTGTTTCATTTCTATCAGTCGTCCGGTAAGCTCCCACCCCCTTCGATGACCTTTTTAGATATCTGAGCCCCGGAGATCCGGCGATCTTGTTGAAAGGTTGTCACGCAAGGTTAACTTCTTATCTTCCTCAAATTATTTGCAAATAAACTTACCGTCTCTCTTTCCCTCTTCTAGACAGAGACAAGGAAAGATCTCCACAGTAGACGACGTTTCATTCACCTTCAGCGTTGCGTGAACTATACATTCACCATCAAATATTCGACAACAGCCATATGATATCGAAACAGGTATGCCCTAGATGATGGTATTTTACGGGCAACAGAGGGTTTTATGGTAATTGTTTTAGACATTTTCTGATGAATATCAGCAACTCCAGGATGTAAAAGGTATATGTTGTGAAGGTGTTTTCTTCTAATGTTTGAGGTGCGTCGAAGCCTCTGTAGGATTTTCAGTATGACAGGCATTTTATCGGTTGCATGGCAAGTTTTGTGCTTGAAATAGACTTTGCCATTTGATGTTGCCATTTGATATTTCCCCATCGTCCGGCTGCATATATTGTTTGAATGGGGTGGTCCAGGGCTAAGATGGAAAGTCCGATCGGACGTTCTGGACGTTATGGATCTTTGTTTAACTCTGCCTATCATCTGTTTAACGAAAAGGCATATGATGCCAAAGCGGGTGGTCTTACGTTCTCTCTTTACTCATTACCACTCGTGAAGATGGAATGTCCGGGCGGACGATGTGGTCCTCTGTTTACTATCTGTGTAGCCTCTGTTTAAATCCACTCATTAACAGATGACGGATTTTCATCCGTAAACAGTTACATGGAAGAGAGATGGCTATTTCTAGGGAGGATGATAAGTTTTTCTGAGCATATACATATAAGCAGTGGGGCCCATCTAATGAACCGCTTGCATTGTTCCATGAATATCGGATGGAATGACATTCGTGCATGTGTTTTCCATGTATATCCCTATATAAGAAAAACTATAATCTATAGGTGGCAATAAGTTACAGAGAGGGGAAGAAAAGATAGAAATAAAGCCCTAGCAAAAGCTAGTGGATCCTTTTGTCATCTGTATATTACTCTACAGATGAGGAAAAAAAATTCTAAGTAAAGGGTTTTCAGATATCTCTATTGTGATTTTGTTGAGTTATTGTGAATTGTAAAGTATTTTCTGCTTATCATTTTTTCTATTAGTTTATGGCCACCACTGGACACTCCCATTGATAATTGGTGTAGATGTTGTTCAGTAGTAACGATGAACATTTCGATATATGTAATGATTGCTTCGTCAAATTGAATTTTCTGTTCGAGCGTGCCCCATGCACAAGACCGATAAGTTGTTCTGTTTACTATAACTGAGATGCTTGTAATAAAGTCATTGAGGTCCCGGACCTTTTCGACCAGTCAAGACCATCAACATATTGGTATGGTTTATGAAAAAAAAAATTGCAGTGAATGAAACGAACTTCGGAAAAATTTCTAGTAAACAGTGTAAACAGGAAGGTGATCTTGGTTGCACAGATTAATATTTAGATTTTCAAAGCTAAAAAGCATTTTGATTTATCTTACGTATGACATTTTATATGTATTGCACATCTTACTACATGAGATTTTTTGATAAATTGCTTGCATCATCACATCTTACAGGTAATGAAGACTGTTAGATGATATTACAGATTATTTTTGTAATATCGGCAACAAGTCATTGCACACTGAGGACCTTTTCTCAAATGATGACCGTTTTCTGCTAATCAACAAACTTCAGTAATTACACAGTAAAGCATCCTTTTATTTTTACCTCATGACAAAAATAATAATATAAACTCCCAGGTATTCTCAAAATTCAATCATCTTGTTATGAAAACCTACTAATGATCACCAATCTTCATGTGTATATATATGTCTCGTCAGCAATGTATATATCAATACATAACACCAACTAATGTATATATCGAATGGCATAATGCTACGATATATTTTTAAACATCAGTTTCTTATAACGACTCGTTGGTGCTGACAACATTTCATTGGGTATGCAATGAAAGGGTAAAATCAAAACATGGAGGGTCAAGGATGGACGGAAGAGGAAATGGCTGCCTTTGCAGCCACATTTGCTGCAGCGACTACTACTATTGGAGTAGGGGAATATTGCAGATATATTTTCTTTAAGTCACCCTCAAGATTTGGGGACGTTGAAAGAAAAAAGATAATAAATGCGATAATAAGAGCGGGTGACAGCGAGTGCATAACACAGCTCAGAATGAACAAGGCCACATTCTTCAAGTTATGCTCGGTTCTCAGGAATAGAAATCTTCTTCCCGATGGGAAACATGTAAGTATGTAGGAACAACTTGTCATGTTTCTTCACACAGTAGGGCATAATGTTAGAAACCGTGTCATTGGACATAGGTTTATAAGGTCTAGAGAAACCGTGAGCCGATATTTTAGTAAAGCAGTCGATGCAATTTTCGGATTATATCAGAAGTTTGTGACACTCCCAAGTGCACATACACCGAATGAGATCCTTTCCAATCCTAAATGGAGCACGTACTTTCAGGTACGCTCATTTGTAATAACATTAATGCAACGTATAGTCCTGTCCAAACTTTATAGTATATTTTGCTTTATCATGATATTTCAAGTTGAAATTAGGACTGCATTGGTGCAATTGATGGGACCTATATACCTGCCCACGTGCCAGCATTGGAAAGTGCAACCTACCGTAACAGGAAAAGGTTCCTCTCTCAGAACGTACTGGGTGCATGTACATTTGACATGAAGTTCGTATATGTGATCGCTGGATGGGAGGGATCAGCCTTTGACGCACGCGTGTTACTCAGTGCATTAACACATTCCACCGATCGCTTTAGTATCCCTCAGGGTACTTCATGTGTATTTATATGATCAAACATGTTGAATACATGACTTCTGAGTACATAGATTGACAATCACTCGTAATTATTTGTAGGTAAGTATTGCGTAGTTGATGCTCGTTACGCCCATGCTCCTGGATTCATGGCTCCTTATTGCGGTGTACAGTACCACCTCAATGAGTATCGCACGGGCCACGTTCCAAACAACATGAAAGAACTATTCAACTACCAGCATACTCAATTATGAAATGTTATAGAACAAATATTTGGAATATTGAAAGCTCACTTTTCAATTCTCAAATCAGCTCCACCATACAACCTTAACACACATGTGAAGATAGTCATCACATGTTGTGTGTTACACAACTTCATACATCTATCTGGAGGAGATGGTTTAATATAAGATGAACTCTCATCTGCAGATATAACGGAGAGTATAAACTTATCACCATGCTCAATTAATGTGACACAACGTGAGAAGGACAAATGGGCCACATTTCGAGACAATATAGCTATGAGGATGTGGAATGAATCGCTTCCTGTGAGTCGTGATGTTTGATGTTACTAAGAGTATATTTTGTCATTTTGTAGTAGGTTATCGTATCACATGATTGTACAACGATACCTACAAGCATGTATTAGTACCTTGTTGGAAGTTTAGAAGAAGTTGATCCTCAAATGACTTTTTTGTATACCATATTCTGTATCTGTCTAATAAATTTTAGCTTTATTCATTTTATTGTCTTTCCATGACTTATATGCAATGTTGTATGGTTAAACTAAATATGTTCATTGTGCTATTTGTAGATAATTGAAGTTAATAGTGACGAAGAAATGTCTCCAAAAGCACTGAACAACTAGTCAACCCCTACCAAACAACTTGGCTAGGAGCAGTCTATCACACTATGTAGGACACTGCGAAAGTATAAATCAAAATCACTCGATGACAACGTTGTGTCTGGTGGTGTAATGCGGTGGATAGATGATATGGATGAATGTCTCATTGATACCTTAATGGATGTTGTCGCGAATGGTTGTAAGAGTGCAAACGGTTTTAAGAAGGAGACCTATAAAATGGTCATGGAAACTGTCAAGAGTGTCATAGGGATATCAGTACAAGAAAAGCATGTTGGTAATCGCTTACAGACATTGAAACGATTGTATTTTGAGATTTGGGACACCCTCAAATCCAGTAAGTTTGGCTGGGATGAGGACAATAAGTTAGTTACTGCCCCAGATGATGTCTATGAGGATTACATACGGGTGAGTTTTTTCTCTTTTTTTTGTTCTTTTCAAACCAGTATGTTAGTTCACCACATATTTGATTTAAAGTATATCTCCTCCATATTTCTCTGAGTATTACAGATCTTTTCTGCTTATTGTCAATAGTCACATCCATATGCACAACACATTCAAGGGAAGGCGGTGTGAAGGTATGATGACCTCACCTACCTATTTAGAAATGATCACGCTACCGGATCGCGCACTTCTACAGGAAATATGCCTAGTACTGCACGAAAGGGAAGGTCCCGTGATTCCGACATTATACCAATGACATCGGTTGATCTGAACGATGATACACTCGTCTTATCGAGTGACAATATCGGGGACAGTGGGCAGAACATCCAGTGGTCGTTTCACACTGGTGAGGGAGCTCATGTCGCAACTCGTAGTCTGAATGTCAATGGAAACAGCTCGGTGAACACAGGCAGTACATCCAATTCTAGGAAGAGAGCCAGAAAGGATCGCCCTTGCGACGTCATTGGCAAAGGGATGAGTGATGTTGCAGAAGCTGTCAAGTCACTAGCTATAACCATACACCAAGGGAAGGATTTCGTACGTATGTCCCAGATTGTGCCTGCTCTGGAGCAGATTGAAGGCCTCACGAGTCACGAGATCGTACGCGCCACGAGGATACTATATAAAGATGAGCAACAATCTGCCTCGTTCCTTTCACTCTCTGAACATAGGAGGTTGGACTTTGTGCTGATACTGCTTGCACCAAATCAGTCATCTGACTGATTGCACTGCCATCCACCTGACCGTTGATGGGTTTCTGGTTTATTTGGCTTGTCAGCCAAGTGGATTTTTGGACAAAACTGACTTTTCTGGTTCAGGGCTAGTTTTCGTCACTAGCCTGAAAAATGTTTAACATTTTGGATGATATTTTACTTTTTATCTTTTGTTTTTTCTGCTTATTTTGAATGTTTAAGGTGCGATTGTATCAGCTCCACCGTTGATGCGTTATAACTTGCATTACCTACTGATATCTAATCATGCATTATCTGCTGTTTATATCATTCATGTATTGTTTGCCATATGACTATCTTGTTCATATCTGCACTTTCGATAGGAGTTGTCCAATTTATTTCTGGTCAAGTCAACGCTTCAGGTATGCTCTCGGATTCTTAGATTTGTTACATTATCACTTATCTATAGGTCCTAGTAACGTGATTACAATCATTGCAAGTTTGATTAATGGTAATAATCCATCCATATGCAAGTTGTAATTAATGGTATTTCCAGTATCTGCAGATGGGGAAGAAAATGTATGTCGTCTTCAATGGACGTCGACCCGACATGTATTATACTTGGGAGGAATGCCGACAGTAGGTGGACGAATTTTCCATGGCCTGCTTCAAAGGATACAAGTCCACGTCAGAGGTATATACTCAATGGACTGCTTTCTGCGAGTATGCGGCGCAGCACAACGAACCGGTACAGCACTATGAAGCGGTGACCGACTTCAGTAACGCTCAGATGAGGATGTTGAACACTGAACGACCAATCATGGCCAGTTGTAGCAACCTTTCTATAGGGCACTCCCCGTCACCATCCCACTACTGTGCAAAATGTGCTGGCATCTGCACACCGGCAGATGACGTTGAAGAAACGCCAGGGTCAATTGAGGCCCTCCTTCAAATAATATTCGATTGCTTGCTTTTAATCCTCGTCATTCAGCTTATTACATGACACTAGTTTTTAGCTTTATGTTTAATGGTTATGTTAACTACTGACTGTTATGAATTTTTGGAGGACTGTGGTTTGCTTTGAACAGGTTTTATGGAGGTTTAGGAAGTTTATGAGTTAACCTCTACGTGGTTTTTACTGACTTCTTATCTTCACAGGATTATAATATTATTTTCGGGCCCAGATATCCACACGTAGAGTGGAATAGGAGTTGTCCAATTTACTACTGACATTGGGTTACTGATCCCACACCCATCCATCAGTGGTGTAACTACGGTGATACACATCAAATTAAAAATTTTGAAGTGCCACATGTACACCTTCACTTCTATATGTCTACTTCTGAATCTTGTATCTATTTATCCATGTTTCAACTGAATTTTGTATTCAATGATCTATTACCGTTCCAATCTGAATTTGAAGGACCCAAGTAGTGGCATTTATTCTGCCATTCAAAATGCAGGTACTAGATTCAAATCACGGAATGTCAACCTCGAGACACTCCATATGAAACCGGTGGACACAAAGTGCTGATATACATTTTGGTGCATTTTGATACATGTTGTGGACCACACAATATGTCACAAAGATCATCATGTGGTCCACCACATACTGCTGATATACGCGTGATGGGTATTAAAATGATATATGTTGTGGACCACACAATGAAAACCTACAAAGATCATCACGTGGTCCACCCAAAAGTGATGTTATATGTTTCGATGCATTTCGATATATGTTGTGGACCACATGATCTATCACAAACATCATCGTGCAGTCGGCAACACAGAGATGTGGATATCAAGTTTTACCATGTTGAAACTTTGGGTCCATTGAAACCAGTCGTCTGGACGTTAACCAAACTGCTGAAAGGGGAATTATGTAGACTCAGTATTGCTGTAAAAATCAAACAACTGATTATAGTAGCTGCAGAGCTGAGAAGGTGGACACCATACCGGCATCTTAACGTGATGTGACAACTACATTGCCTATCCAAACAAGTTCCTATTGAATTGCCATCTACTACACCCAAAATATACCAAAAAACAAGCATGGGAAAGCAACATACCGGTATTCAACCAATCATTGCTAATACATGTAAAGATGTAATCATGCTGTCTTTACACTCAACTACCAGTGTAATTGGAAAACCAAACAGGCCCTTAGTCCACAGATTTGGAAAGTGATAATTTGGACGAGAAAACTCTGCTCTTAAAAATGCAAAAAGCCCAACGTCCAAATTCACTTATGTATAGTACACTCGATGCAAGTTGGGAGACTCGATTGTATCTCTATCCATTTTTTAATTAGTAAAATGCCTATTAAATATGTAAACAAGTGCTATGTAGCATGCCTTTCTGGTGTGCTGTGCTATTCTTAGTTGCTATGGAACCAGCTGCAGATATTCACTTGACACACGTGCTGGCCAAGCTTCTACAAAGCTCATGCTTCGCCTTTGGAACAACCTTCGTCATCATACCCGATGGATTCCGATGGGTGTGAATCTTCATAACATGCATCAACGGGTTCTCCAATACATCACGTATGGAATGGTAGTGGACATTTATGTATTTGGTTCGAAAGCGATATGTGGCATTCTTGCTAAGATTTATGGCGCTTTGGCTATCACAATGAACCACATACTTTTCTTGCTTCAAGCCCATTCTTGGAGAAATATCTTCATCCATAATAATTATTTTCCAGCTTTAGTAGCCGCAATGTATTCTACTTTTATCATAGAGAGAGCAGCACACTTCTACAGTTTTGATTGCCAAGATACAGCTTCCCCCTATAAAAGTGAATAAATAACCAAAAGTGGACTTTTTACTATCTGTGTCACCTGTTATGTCTGTGTCTGTATATACTTCCAAAACAGGAATTGTACCTCCAAAACACAAACACACATTAGACAAGTCTTTAAATACCTGAGTATCCACTTGGTAGTTGCCCAATGTTCTATCAGGATCAGAGTGATACCTGATCACAATGTTGCTGATAAATGTCTTAAATCTGATACTGAGGGTTCAATGACATCGAACCAACTTTGATGTCATCAAAGCTAGTTCGATGACATCGAAGCTAGTCGATGCCATCGAATTTATTTTAGATTTTCACCCCTACTCGCTGGACATATTTTGTCATTTTTCAATGACATCCATGAAATCCCCAGGGCCCAACTTTTACTTTGATCCAAAACTTTGGTAGGTATATATATATGGGAAATGGTACTATAACTTCCCATAAGGTAGAATTGTGTGGGCCCCATCGTGATGTGTGCCGAACATCAACACCGTGCATTTAATGGGTCCCCTTTAGGTTAGAGGATATTCCAAAAATCACCCGTATATGGAATTCAAGTGGGCCATACCAACTAAAACCCTGTGAAGATATGCTTAAAACATATAAAAGGACTTGGTGGGGCCCACCTGAGTTATGGATACAACTGAAACTTGGTCTGACTCCTCATCCAAGAAGGACACACACAATGGATGGGTTGGATTTGTGAAACACATCTCAGTGGGCCCAATAAATGATTATGAATGTTTTAATGGGAGGGTGACTCCTCTCAACTGTTGTATGTGGTGTGGCCCACCCAAGTCATGGATTGACTGGATTTTTAAGCTCGTATCCCACAATGGAATGGTGCATCTAGCTAATGGGGTAGTTGTTCAACACACATCACGGTGGGGCCCACACAACTCGACCTCATGGAAAGTTCTCATGAGGTCAACCTCATGGTACCATTAACTAGTTGGACCATTCAAATTGGTCCAACTATTTGTACATTAAATATAAAAAATTCCTTTTTTCATCCACATGTAATGCACTACATGTGAGGATATGTAACATTGAGTCTTACATAAGTATGATGAGAATTATGTATCATAGATTCAACTTGTTCATCAAATGGGGCCCACAAATAAAATTTTATGTACTAAAAATTAATAAATGGTCATCACCACTAGAGCCACATATGTAAGTTGAATCTGGACTATTGGAATAGATTTCTTTTCTTATACATGATATCATACTATTGATCACAAAAAAATAATAATAATAATAATAATAATAAATAAATAAATTGTCTTTCACTTGCTTATCAGGGACCCTACCTAATTAACAAACTGGAATTTCAAGATATGTGGCTCAGCATCCAAATATATCACATGTGTACAACTTCTTTAGTCATATCATTTTCTTTATAAACATTCTTCATCCTCATTTCTCTCTCCCTTCATTTAATGTTTTTTTTTCCTTGTTTAATGTTATCTCTCCGTTATATGTTTGGAAATGAATCAAGTCCTTCTTGGCCTAGAGAGGGATATGTGGGGCCCACCATGATCTTTGAATTTTATCCAAGCCGACCATCCATTTTGTTGTATTATTTTAGGGCATGAACCCAAGCGAGGCAAATCTAAGGAACAAGCGAATCGTCTTGATGTATGGGCGTTATCCTCCCTTTGTATTTATTTTTTTATTTATCTTTTAAAATCAAGCTGATGTTTGTGTTTCCTTTCATCCAGGCTTGTGAGACCTATGGATGGAAAATAAACATTGTAGTTGGCCTTATAAAGTTCTCAATGGTGAGCATTCAATCAATGCTATTTCTTATGGTGTGGTCTATTTGGAGTTTGGATTTGCTTCATTTTTAGGATCATGTCCCAATATGATATGGGAAAATGGATGGACTGTGTGGACAAAACACATGCATCATGATGGGCCCACAGAGCACCTCTAGTGAAACTATTGAATTCGAGTCCCCGCTCAATAAATTTTTTTATTTTAAAGTTTCATGTCCAAAGGTTTGGACTATATATCAAGGTCCAACCACTAGTAACTTCCAACCTTTCATGTTTATATGACATCTAAACCCTCTAACAGGTTGAACATCATAAGAATTACCTTTTTTCATAACTCTTTAATATCTAGTTGTATGGTCATCATTTACCAACGTATACTTATTGTTTTATATGGTGTGGACCACTTGATAAGTAAATACTAACAATCATTGTAATGAATGATCCTCATGTCGGGGATAAACTGTTGGAAGGGTTGGATTGTGCATGCACTTAATACTTTAAAAGTTATCATATGGTAAACAGTAGCTTATAGCCTAACCAATTAAACTAAAAGGCTATTCCTCTTGGAAACATATCACTTTTATGGGAACTTATGGATGACCTTACGGATGCCAGATGTACACTTACCCTTAAATTATTATTATTTTTTTATGGGATATAAATAGGGTTGTACATGAGCCAAGTTAGCTCAAAAAGCTCGCTCGGCTTGGCTGGATCTAGCTCGACTTGAATGATGATTCAAGGCAAGTCAAGCTTCTTATGAACTAACTCGTTTTGAAAACGAGTCGAGTTCGAACATAGTGGAGCTTGACTTGACTCGACTCGAACCTGGCTCAGCTCGACTCAAATTTTTATATATACATACATATATATATATATATATATATATATATATATATATATATATATATATACATACATACATATATATATAGGGAAAAGGTACTATGCGCTCGACCTCACGATAAGCTCCCGTGAGGTCGAGCTGTGTGGGCCCCACCGTGATGCGTGTCGACCATCAACACTGTGCATTTGATGGGTCCCCTCTAAATTATGGGATATTCCAAAAATCAGCCGTATACGGAACTCAGGTGGGCCATACCATCTAAAATCATGTGAAGACATGCCAAAAACATATAAAAGCACTTGGTGGGGCCCACCTGAGTTTTGAATGCTTCTGAAACTTGGTCTGAAACCTCATCCAAGTGGGACACACATAATGGATGGGTTGGATTGGCAAACCACATCTCGGTGGGCCCAAAAAATGATTATGAATGTTTTAATGGTGCACGGCCCCTCCCCACTTTTGTATGTGGTGTGGCCCACACAAGTCACGGATTGACTTGATTTTTGAGACCTAGGCCCACGATAGAATGGTGCATCTGACTGATGGGGTAGATGTTCGAAACGCATCACGGTGGGGCCCACACAGCTCGACCTCAAGGGACGGTCCCATCAACTCGAGCGCATAGTACCTTTTCCCATATATATATATATTTCTTATCCTCTCTCTCTCTCTCTCTCTCTCTCTCTCTCTCTCTCTCTCTCTCCCCCCCGAGCATAACTTAGCATCTATCCAATTTGTCTCAGTCGTATGGCCTGCACTCGCCCAAGCTCTCCCCTCTATCTCTCAGCACCAACAATAAGGTACCCTCTATGGCTCTATCTTGTGTGTGTGTGTGTGTGTGTGTGTGTGTGTGTGTGTGTGTGTGTAATTGAATATTTTATTTGGGAGTTGGGTCAGTCAGGTCAGGTGGCTAGGTTGAGTCGAGTACAGGTTAGGTGCTGGGTTAGGTCGAGTTAGGAGCAAGCTCGACTTGACTGGAGGTAAGCTCGCCTTGACTTGATCAACTAGCTCGCCTCAAGCTCGACTTAAAAGGTTTAGCAAACAAGCCAAGCTCCAATGGTAAGCTCGAGGCCAAGCTCGAACTCGAGCTCGAGCTCAAGGAGAGCACGGACAAGCCAAGCCAAGCTTGGCCCACCTCAACTCGGCTCGATGTACAACCCTAGATATATATTGATATGTATGTGTGATCCACTCCCATCATTACATGTATAATCCAATGATGTTCCAAGAACTAAAAAATCAAGTTGACCTGTGATTCAAGTGAACAATACCAAGGGAAATAATTTGGAGATGGATGTCCACCCTTAATTTTTATAGGGCCCACCATGATGATTATGTGAAATCCACTCCAACCATTAGATACCACATCAAACTTTAGTCTTGACACCCAAAAATCAAGCCCATATGTGATTCAACTGAGCTGTACCAAGGGAAACCGTTTGGAGGGTGATCTTTCATTGTACACTTTTTCCAATTGTGTGGTCCACCTAAACTAGTAATGTGGCTTATTTCTAGTATCTACAACTAACATGGTGTGACTCTCCTAATGGTTGGAGTGGATTTCTCATTAATGCGATGGTGGGCCCACCCAGACTGACAACTCTTTTCCTCTTAAAAATAACTTTACCTTGGGCGTTATTTATTGGCATTAATTTGCACTCAAATCAAACAATTAGTTGGACGGTCCAACTAGTTGTGTGCATTTGGGTATATATATATATATATATATATATATATATATATATATATATATATATATATATATATATATATGAGTCATGCTCCCCTGCGCACCCACGCACGTGCGCACCTTTGCACACATGTCATGGGTGTCTAATCTGAACGGTCCATGTGATGTGGAATCCCATGAAACCCCATGTAACAAATTTTCACCCTGATCTAAAATTCTAGAGGGCCATAGCAAAGAGAAATGCAAATCTAGGGAGGAACTGTTTTCATTTTTCATGGCCCATCAAAGTCTTAGATCAAATTAAAACTTGGTCCCGGGGGGTTTTACGAGGTGCTGCTTCACATGAACGGTTCAGATTTTGGATCCACATCATGTATGATGGGTTCTCAAAAAAGTTCGTATGTAATACGTACGAACTGGTTCGCATGTGAGCGTTTCCCCGCGTGTGTGTGTGTGTGTATATATGTCTGTGTGTGTATGTGTGTGAGAGAGAGAGATGGATTCGTAAGCTAGCTTTTTAAAAAGCTTTTCTGGAAAAAGTACATGAAGTAAATTCATATCAGTTAGGTTGTTATGTAACATTCCTAAAATATCAATTGAACTATAGCCTAAAAGTCACCCCGACCTTTACTAAAAGATCAGATCACTGGTGATGATAGCCACTGATTGGAAAACTACTGAAGATATGTGGGCCGTGCCTGATGATATGTCGTGAGATGGTGTGTTTTTCCCGACTACATTTGACTATGAATTGCAATTTACTTCAATTTCACATCCAAACGCGCCCCCTATCTCTGATCAAGAACAGTTGCCTGTGAATATCTCAATATCTGCTTCTCATACATTTTACCAATGAAACCTCAATTTCATTTTATTATCTCTAAAACTAATTATAAATTGAACAATTCCAATTCCCAACAACTCCCTCAAATTTCAAACATCAAACAGCCAAAACCACACCTCTGTTTTTACTCTGTTTCGTCCATGAATTACTGAATTTTTCTCTATTTCCAAAGAATCTATCATAGTAAAATTAAAAAAATTAAAATTAAAATTAAAATTAAAAAAACGCTTTAAAATCCTTAGAATTCCATATTAAAAAGTCCCCTAAAAAGAGGCACTTTCAGCACTTTCATTTTCCATCAAATGAAATAATAATAATAATAATAATAATAAATAAAGCCAGGTAAGATTTTTTTAAATATCAGTGAAAACACCATCAAATAAAGCCACACTTCTGATGTTTCTTCTTTCTTTGAAACTTGCAGAATAACATTTAAAAATATTATTACATCATGAAATTTACAGAGAAACCAACAATTCAGGCAAACCCAATTTACAAAAACCTGAATTAAACAAAACCCAATTTGCTTTTGGTGTTTTTCTCTCATGTAATTCACATAGAAAACAGTCAGAGCGGTCTCTTTCGTTACAAGAAAATCTTAACAAAGTAATGAAAGCCCATCTGCAAGATCCACTTTCCCGACTCAAATTTCCATCTCAAAGTCTTCAGAAATAATCTGAAAATAGAAAATCCAAGGACAATATATACGCCACAAAATCATCTCCTTCTCATCCACTTCTATTTTATTCTCTTTACAAAAAAGAAAAAAAAAAAGGAGAAGTTTCGATGATTCGCAGAAATAAAATAAACCCAATACAGTAAATTAGAGAATCTTCGGCTATCAGCCATTGGAATGCGCATCTGACGTGCAGTTGCTAAGAGAGGGCGTTCCAGAGGCAGAGCTTCGGCTGCTTCTGTTCAATTTTTCTCCAGCTTTTGAGGCAAATGCGATGAATGGTCTGAAGATTTCTTTGAATATCTTAGCTTTGATCTGCCCTCTTCTTGGTGGGAGAAGTACTTTTACTTTTCCATTCCCTTTCTTCGGAGAAAGGGCAGCTTCGGATGACATTTCTATGTAGAGAATTTCAGATGTTTATGTAAGCTGAGAAGGAAAGAAGGAAAGAGAAAGAGAACTGAGCTTCTCAATAGGCACAGTATGTGAATGTAGGAAGGTGAAGATGGCCTTTGGAAAGCGAGAATAATTTTAATATCCTTGGAGAAGGAGAAGGAGAGGACAAGAATATGAATGATAGACTGAAATAGAGAAGCAGCGAGTTTATATAAGTTTTATTTATTTATTTATTTATTTATTATTATTATTATTATTATTATTATTTATTTTATGTGAAACTTCCTGTACACGCTACTTGGATTTCAGTTCGGAAAAACATCGGCTACTCCTACCCTGCCACCATCCCAGTGGCTGATGATCGGTACTTTGTGGGCCCCACCATGTATATGTTTCATCCATTCTGTTCATCTATTTTTAAATATCATTTTAGGGCTTCATACCTAGGATATAACACCACAGAAAAATAATAGTGATCGGATATCCACCATTAAAAGCCTCCTAAGGCCCACTGTACTGTTTATTTAACATCCAATCTGTTGATTAGCTCATACAAACCCATATGAAGGGAAAAAACAAGGATTAGCTTGATCCAAAACTTTTATAGCCCCTACAAAGTTTTTAATGGTCAAAGTTCATTCAACACTGTTTCCTGTAATGTGGTACGGTTGAGATTGGGATATACCTCATTTTTTGTCTCGTACCATAAAAGGATCTAGAAAAATAGATGGACGGCATGGATGAAACACATACATCATGGTGGGGCCCACAGAACACCGATCTCCAGCCAATCCGTTCCCTGTCAGTTCTCACAAGTGGGGCCCATTTAACAATTTGAAATCCGGACGCCAATCAGGCGCACTTTGGGCGCAACGATGATGCATGTGTTTTATATCCATGCCGTCCATCTGTCTTGCCCTCTTCCAGAGCAAGAACTGAAAAAATAACATTATTAATAATTTTTTTGCAGCCAAGAAAGCTTTGAATCAGTTCCCTTTGTCGACTTTATTAAATAATAGTTTATGATTTACTTATTTTGGTTCATGTCCTAAAATAAGTTGAAAAATTAGATAAATTGCATAAATATGAAATACAGACATCATGTATAGGCCCCACAACATGCAACACGTAATACACAGCTGCCAAGGGTGATTGCAATCATGGGCTCTCAGCTCCACCAAGTGGGGACCCTCGTTTAAGGGCACTTGAACTTAATTTTCAGCCCCAACAAGTGGGGCCCATGATTTAAGGGCACTTTGTATGTTATACTTGGGTTTAAAGCTCTAACAAGTTAGACCCTTGATTAAAAGCACTTTAGAACTTGTTTGCAAATCATTAGTTCCATGAGAAGAGAAAATACTCTCTTCTCCTTTTAATTTTTTATTTAATTTGCAAATAAAAATAAACCCGACATGTTATTAAAAACCGTTTTCAAAATTTTTTTTTTTTCTATGGCACAAGAAACAAAGTTACAATTATCTAAATAATATGAAATTTTACATGAACTCTCCCATAAAAACAAGGGTATACTTTGGCAGCACCTTGAATACCCAAACTTACCATATTTCCATCTGGCCTTATTTTATTGGTTAGTCCGTTTTTACCCATAACATTATATAAGTGAAATCTACTCCGTTCATCAGAGAAACTCCTCTATCCAGCTGGAGAAAAAGTCCAAACAGATCCACAACTCTGGTGGGCCGCACTACAGGAAACAGTGGAGATGGAACACCAACCCCAGGTTTTTGTGCTAAGCAATCAACGTATTTAATCTTTCATCAAAGCCATTCATCATGTGTAAAGAACCCAGTGAAATGAATATACAAAAATCAGCCTTATAACAAACTCAAAACTCATGCATACAGTGAGTGAACTGAGACATTTCTCCCAGAAATTTTACATTTTTCCCACTGGTGTGGCTCAATGCGCTGGCCCAATCTTTTGTTTCAATGGTGAAAATAAGGATTTTCACTAGATGGACAGACAGACGGATTGGATTTCACCCGTACAACATGGTGGGCCCAAAGAACTTAAGGCTTCCAAAGACTGCGTGGCCTTGTATAGTAGCCATTCCGGTCGGCAGCAACGAGTTTGCAGGTGTAAGATCCTCCAACGATGAAAGGGACAAAATCATTATTTCAAAGAGAGAAATCTGTATTTAATACAATAATAAATAAATAAATAAATAAAAGTGGCCCTATACTTGATATATGTACGTGGCGCATAAAATTACTCACGCGCTTTCGGGTAAGAAAAGAAAATAAATAACCAATGGTCTAGATTTAACTAAAATAGGCTTAAGATTGGGATTCAACTCTCAGTATCTTTAATATTTTGGGACATGGTCCATCCATTGGAGGATGGATCTGACCAATGGTCTGGATTTATTAAGACAAGGACCTACCCGTTAGAAATGAAGGTCGTGTGGAAACCAGGTCAAGGATTATGATTACATACGCAGATGGATGAGTCAGGTCAGTTTAGATGCATGCAATCCGCCGTCCACAAGAAAACTACCGTAATTTCTCGTGGACGGCGGATTGCATGATGCTGACATGCAGCGGTGAATCCATTGGACAGTGCTCAATGATGAATGTGATTTATCCACACCGTCCATCTATTATGAATTATTAATTTAGCGTATGATCCAAAAAACGAGACAAATCTAAATCTAGGGTGGAACACAACACAGGAAAACAGTGGTGATTAAATGCTCACCATTAAAAACCTAGTAGGGCATACTCATTTTTCATCCAACCTGTTGATCAGGTCACCCAGACCTGGATGAAGGGAAAATACAATTGATCCAACACTTTTGTGACCTCCAACAAGTTTCTAACGATGGGCATTTAATTACCACTGTTTCCTGAGCTGTGGTCCACCTGGGATTTTTATCTATCTCATTTTTGGTATCGTACCCTGAAATAAGCTGAAAAAATGGATGGACGGTGCGGATAAAACACATACATCATGATGGCTATACAGAGGACTGCTACTGATAGTGTCAGCGTGCCATTCACGGTTCGTTTCCCACACCCACTTTAAAGTTGAATTTACAACTGAGGAGAATCTTCGACGTGGAAGAAAGAAACTAGCATCCATCCATGAGAAAACACCGGTCATAAATTGGGACGGACGGCACACATGTCAAAGATCTGGGCCATTCATCTTGTGAGGGTATAATGTAAACATGTTATGGACAAAAAATAACCTTAATCCACACAAGAGGAAAGTAAAATTTGGACGAGAAAACTCTGCTTTTAAGAATGCAAAAAAAGCACAACGTCGAAAATCACTTGTGTATGTACACTCGATGCACGTTTTTGGAATATTGCATGTTTAGAGTGCGTAATTGCATGATGAATGGCTTAGATTGGGCACACATGTTAGCCAAGCTTCTAACGCCATATGATGGATTCCGATCAGTGCAAATCTTCACAAATTGCATTGATTAGTTATCCAATACCCCGCGTATCGAATGGTAGTGGACATCTATGTGTTTGGTTCGGGAGTGATGTGTGGCATCCATGCTCACGATAATTCTTTTCCAACTTTAGTAATTGTAATGTATTCTGCTCCTGTCGTAAAGAAAGCAACACACTTTTACAGTTTTGATTGTTAAGATACAATCCCCCCTGCAAAAGTGAATAAATAACCAAAAGTGGACTTTTTGTTATCTATGTCACCTGTCACGTCTGTATTTATATATACTTCTAAAACAGGAATTATACCTTTAAAACACAAACACACCTTAGACAGGCCTTTCAAATACCTGAGTATTCTCTTGATAGCTGCCAAATGTTCTTTATCAGGATCAAAGAGATACCTGCTCATGACACTCATTGTATGAGTGATGTCTGGCCTTGTGTAAACCATAACATACATCAAACTACCTACCGTTAAAGAATAGGGAATTGATGCTATCTCTTCTTCTTTTTCTTTTCTTTTTTTCCAGTAGTAGGAGAATTTTTTGCACTTAGCTTGAAATGACTTGTAAGAGATGCACTGATAGGCTTAGTACATACCTTTCATATTGACCTTACAAGCACCTGTTCAACGTATTTTTCATGTGACAACCATACCTTCTTGATTTTCTTATCACGAGTAATCTTCATGCCCAAAACTTATTGAGCGTGTCTTAAATCCTTCATGTCAAAGGACTTAAAAAACTATTTCTTCAACTTGTCAATTTTACAAATATTTTGACTAACAATTAGCATATCATTAACATAAAGAAACAAAATAATGAAGCTATCATAAGAAAACTTTCTAAAATAAACACAGTAGTCCTCTTGTGTTCTATCATACTCATGAGTTGTCATGAATGAGCCGAACTTCTTATACTATTGCATTGAGGCTTCCTTCAACCCATATACTCTCTTCTTTAACTTACAAACCAAGTATTCTTTACCCTTCACTTCAAACCCTTTTGGCTACTACATGTAAATCTCTTCATTCAAGTCACAATGAAGAAAAGTTGTTGTAACATCTACCTATCCTATCTCAAGGTCTAGGCTTGCAGCTAGACCCGAAATCACTCAAATGAATGACATCTTCACTACGGGAGAGAATATTTCATCAAAATCAACTCCCTTCTTTTGAACGAAGCCTTCCCTAACCAAACAAGATTTATACTTCATTTGCTTGTCATTTTCATTACCATTCAACTTGAAAATCTACTTGTTCTTTAATGTTTTTCTTCCAATTGGAAGCTCTACTAACTTATGAGTATTATTTTTGTGTAACGAGGCCATCTCATCCTATATAGGCATCATCCATTTATGAGTTTGAGCTTCCTTGAAGCTTTCGGGCTCCCCCTCATTAGTTAGCGTAACATATTCTGTTGAGGGATACTTCTTTGAGGCTTGCCGCTCTCTTGTAGATCTTCTTACCTTAGACTTAGCTAGTGTCTCTTGAGGGGGTTGCTCCCCCTGCTCTTCTTGTTTAACATCATATACATTATCTATAAAAGCATCACAACAACCACTCCATCATCTTCTTATATCTCTTCTTCAACATTATGCATCATGGGAGGAGAAACTGGAGTCAAATCAAGAACATCATTGATCACTTCCCCTGCTTTTCGATCTTCATAAGGTCTTCAATAGTTCAATCTTTATAGAAGACCACATCTCAACTTCTTTGAATTTTTTTTCTTTTCGGATCTCATAGCCTATCACTGAATTCGTCTTCCCTATAGCCTAAGAATATGCAGGGAATCGCTTTATCATCAAGCTTTATTCTATGTTCTTTAGGCAAATGAACATAGGCTTTGCACTCAAACACCTTCAAATGAGAGTTTGAAACCTCTTTCATAGTCCACACTCTTTTTAGAATATCTCCCTCCAAAGGAACTAAAGGGGGCGTGTTAATCAGGTAGTAGGCCATATGCATAGCGTCACCTCAAAATGATTTGGGCAGTTTGGCTAAAGAGATCATGCTCCTGATTCTTTTAATAATAATTTTGTTCATCCTCTTGGCCACAACGTTCTGCTGAGGATTCATGGGAACTGTCTTCTAATGCTTGATGCCATTCTTTTACAATACCCTCCAAACAACTTTGATGTATATTCCCACCATTGTCTATCCAAATACATTTCAACTTCTTGCACACCTCACCTACTCCCATTATTTTTGATGCACTATCATTACCCATCTTTACAACATCATAATCACTTAATTTGTATGTTGCAAAGAGATCTCTTTTCTAAATAGCAAGAAATGAAGCACCTATATCGAATACACATTCGGTATCTTGACACTTGCCATTGAGACACATAACTTATCTAAATGTGAATATCACAACTTCGTCATCAGATGCAATAGCGGTAGTATCTTTCTCTTCTTACTTTCCTTTCCTTTTTCCTTCTTTTTCTCCTTCTTAGGTTTTCGTCATTCATTCTAGTAGTGGCCCAACTTACCACAATTATACCAATTGACATCCTTCCTAGACTTGAATTTACCTCATGACTTCTCATATTGGTAATGAAGCTTTCTATTTTTGTTTCTTTCCCTTCCTTCAGTAGCAAGTGCTTGTGAGTGAGTGGAGCCAACTAAATTTCTTCTTATTTTTTCATTAAATGACATGCTTATAACTTGACTCATTATAACCACGCCATCTGAGGGCAAGTTGCTAAGCGACACCACCAAAGTTTCCCAACTATCAAATAAAGAGCTAAGCAATAGCAATGCTTGTATCTTATCATCCAATACCATCTTCATAGCGACTAACTGATTCACAATGCTTTGCATCTCGTTCAAATACTCCGCAATATACCCACATTCTTTATACTTCATATTTACGAGCTTTCTAATTAAGAAAGCCTTGTTATCAATGGCTTTTCTTTCATTCAATGCTTCAAATGTTTCATATAGGGCCTTAGCAAAAGATTCATTGGACACATGGTGAAAAACACTGTTGTCCAACCATGGCCAAATATATCTAATGGCTTTCTTGTTTAGCTCTTCCATTCCTCATCCGACATGTCCTTCGGTTTGGCATCACCACCTTCAACCAGTGCGTATAAATCTTTGCAATATAAGATGTCCTCTGTGTTGGCTTTCCAAATCATCTAATTGGAACCATTAAGGTTTACCATTCTATTTGTGGTGCTTGCCTCCATTTCAACATGTACTCAACAAACCAAAAACTCACCCAAAACAACCAAGCTTCCAACCAAAGCTCTGATACCACTTGTAAGGAAAACAACCCCTTCTCCAATTGTGAAAACTAGTGAGATTGACTTACAAGAGAGATTTAATTAACGATGATTAAACCAACCTAGGAAAGCATTTCATCGAACATGTACAATGTAAAATGAGGCACTAATATTTTTAACATGGAAACCTCTAAAATGAGGAAAAAACCATGGAACCAAGTCTAACAACAACATCCATTATAATCAAAATGGAATTACAATCTTCAAGAAAACTTCATCTCATGGATCCCCAACTACATCACACAACAACATTTAACAACTTTCAAGAGAGCACTCTCTCTTATATAATCCCCCAATACACCACACAACAAGTGGAATACAAGCATAAATAGATAAAGAAAGAGAGTTTCTTATCAACCAAGCTTGTAGAGGATGAAAAACTCACTAACCAACCCTTAGAGATGATTTTAGGTGGATTCAGAGATGTGGATGGAGACCTCACTATTTCGAAGATGAATCTTCTCTTGAAATGGACAAGAGACTTAAATCGGAGTTGAAGAGAGAGCCTAGCTCTTCTTGCTTATCAAACCCCCCTTTTTTTTTCTAAGAAAGCAAAACAAAGAAACCCAAAATTGTAACAAAAGACCAAAATGCCCTTACTTGGGCTCACACAGGAGACACCTCCATATGTGAGGAAAATCCTAACAAATAAAATATAATGGCTCTTATAAGATAGACATTGAAGACTTTAAACATCATTAATAAACATGCCTTTAATTAGAATAGTTAGGGCCATGATTCCTAATGTAGGGAAGGGTGTGAGGAGGAAGATCACCATCTACCTCGGTATTATGCAAAACCTTGAATCCATAAGAAAAAAAGAAATTTTAAAATTTTATTATTCAATAATGTTGTACTTCCTAAATACATCACTTATAAATGAAAAGCAAAAATCCTAACAAGAAGTCCTAAATTGACTAAATTAAAATTTACTTGAAAATGCAAAATTTACTAAAAATAGAATGTCATAATTTAATCGTGTCAGATGATTCCTAGTATGATTAGAAGTAATTCCTAAGAAGACTGCATATTCTAAAACTCTAAAACGACTTAGATACGTCAAAATTAAAACTTACTAAAAATAATAGTTTTTTCCTAAAACTGTTATTTTGCATTGGAATGAAGTATTTTCTTTTGAAATATACCAACAAGACCCATTACATGGGTTGGTTGACCCCATATGGCCTATTACAATAAAAACTTATAGTCGTGCGTCCCGTAACAATACCCGGATCAAAAGTTATGATCGATTTACAGTTCACACTTTGAACAACAATTTCTCCTACCTAGAATGAAATTTTTTTTTTTTTTTTTTTTAATATAGATGCTTTTAGGGCCTAGTTATCTTATGCCCTACTTAGGACTCGGCCTATATCTAGCGGGCTATGCCTATTTACGTTCGAGCTTCTTTGGGTCCATCTGTACCAATAATATTTCTACGACCAACTCTACATGATTCCTTAGGATTACTACTTTTTTCCCATCCCATTTCCATGTTAGTATTGAAGGAATTGAGCATGTTTCACTTCAAAGAAACTGACGGAAATGCCGGAGAAAGTAAATTAATTTCTCATTATTTAATAATTAAATTTATTATATATTTCTTAAAGCAATCATTAAACTTATCCATTGTTAAGACTTCTCTATAGATAGTCATTATTTAATGAATACAAGATTTTCACTTGCTATTCCAACGGGAGCTTAAAACTTAAATCCATTTTCACTAATTTCATGAAATTAATTATTGAACAATCATTACTTTTTCTATATTTGATATTTGGATTCCACTTATTCAAAAATTGCTTAACTAGATTTTTATTCCTACTCTTCTTTATTCTTTGAGTAATGTACGAAGACTCTCTTGAGCAATTTTGCCAGTGCAGTTCCCTTAAACAGCCAAAAGCATTGTAGGGCCTGTTATGACGTAAGTGTGACATCGACTCCATGCACCTCATTTTAGGAGGTGGGCTCAAAACTCAATGTACAAAGCTCAAGTGGGCCACACCACAAGGAATAATGAGAATTAGACGTAGCTAAAATATCAATTTGGTAGTTATGTTACATCCATAAATTTTTTACAAAATTGGCAACTACTTCTTCATATGGATGCTAGTTTTGGTAGGTGGGCCCATCTTAGAATGGTCTGGATTCAGTGCCTGCTGCTTGTTTGAAGAGATTAAATTGATATTAGCTCCATATCATCCAATGAATAGGCCAGTCATGATTGGACTATAGCCTAAAAATCACCTCGGCCTTTACTAAAAGATCAGATCACGGGTGATCCTAGCCACTGATTGGAAAACTACTGAAGATATGTGGGCCGTGCCTGATGATATGTGGTGAGATGGTGTGCTTGACAAATCTCCTGGATGTTTTTAGGTATCATTTTGTAATTTCTCTTGCTTTTCCCGACTTCATTTGACTAGGAATTGCAATTTACTTCAATTGCACATCCAAACATCCAAACGCGCCCCCTATCTATGATCCAGCACAGTTGCCTGTGAATATCTCAATATCTGCTTCTCATACATTTTACAAATGAAACCTGCATTTCATTTTATCATCTTTAAAACCAATTTCTAATTGAACAATTCCAATTCTCAACAAGTCCCTCAAATTTCAAACATCAAACAGCCAAAACCACAGCCCTCTGATTTCTCCCTGTATCATCCATGAAATACACAATTTTTCTGTCTCCTAAGAATCTATCATAGACGACAAAAACACAATAAAATCCTCAGAATTCCATATTAAAAAGCCCCTGAATAAGAGGCAGTTTCATCACATGCATTTTCTATCCAAATAAATAAATAAATAAATAAAACCAGGTAAGATTTTTAAAAATATCAGTGAAAACACCATCAAATGAAGCCAAACTACTGATGTTTCTTATTTCTCTGAAACTTGCAGAATAACAGTTAAAAAGATTATTACATCATGAAATTTACAGAGAAACTAAAAATTTAGACAAATCCAATCTACAAACACCTGAATTAGACAAAACCCAATTTTCTTTTGGTGTTTTTCTTTCTCATGTAATTCACATATAAAACAGTAAAAGCGGCCTCTTTCGTTACATGAAAATCTTCACAAAGTAATCAAAACCCATCTGCAAGATCCACTTTCCCAAGTCAAATTTCCATCTCAAAGTCTTCAGAAATACTCTGAAAATAGAAAATCCATGGACAATATATACACCACAAAATCATCTACTTCTCATCCATTTCTATTTTCTGCTCTTTACAAAAAAAGAAAAAAAGGGAAAGTTACGATTATTTGCAGAAATAAAATAAACCCAATACAGTAAATTAGAGAATCTTCGTCGATCAGCCATCGGAATGAGCATCTGAAGTGTACGTGCTAAGAGAGGGCGTTCCAGAGGCAGAGCTTTGGCCGCTTCTCATCAGTTTTTCTCCAGCTTTTGAGGCAAATGCGAAGACTGGTCTGAAGATTTGTTTGAATATGTTAGCTTTGATCTGGCCTCGTTTCGGTGGGAGAATTCTTTTTCCTTTTCCATTTCCTTTCTTCGGAGAAA
Organism: Magnolia sinica; assembly: GCF_029962835.1. Classification (NCBI taxonomy): domain Eukaryota; kingdom Viridiplantae; phylum Streptophyta; class Magnoliopsida; order Magnoliales; family Magnoliaceae; genus Magnolia; species Magnolia sinica. The sequence goes on from NC_080580.1 coordinate 32,214,473, forward strand.
GGGCAGCTTTCGAGGCCATATCCATGCAGAGAATTTCAAATGTCGATGAAAGCTGAGAAGGAAAGAAAGAAAGAGAAAGAAACAGAGCTGAATTTCCCGAGGGGAGAAAAGGGTTTATAGTAGGTGAGTGAAGGATTTGGAAAATGAAAAGAATTTGAGTATCTGTGAGAAAGGAGATGAATGATAAACGAGCAGAAGCTGAAAGATAAAAGGACAGAGGCTATGAATGTCTGTTTATATAGATTTTATTTATTTATCTATTATTATTATTAATATTATTTTGAGTGAGGTTCGCGTCACACGCCACTGTGGTTAGACGTTAGCTCTGACAGGTGGGCCCACGAAATAACTTTGGTACAAACTAGCACTTTGCTATACTTTGTTTTCAGATGTAACAAGTGGGGCCCATGTTTTAATGGGCACTTTGGTGGGGCCCACGAGATAACAATGGACGGTGCTGGAAAAGCTCAGTAGATCTCACCATGATGTATGGGTTTTATCCACACCTTTCATTTATTTTTATTTTTTCAATCATTTTAGCGCATGAGCCAAAAAAATGCAATAGATTAAAGACTCTTAAGTAGACCACATCATTAGGAAATAGTGATGATTGAATGCCCACCGTTAAAAACTTTCTAAGCGACCCATTGTAATTTTTATTTACAATTTTACTTATCGGTTAGGTTACATAAGCGTTGGTGAAGGGAATACACAAATTTTAGCTTGATCTTAAAATTTTAGGTCGCGGTCTGACTAGTAATGCTGCCAATTGAATTTTTCTAGATCATTTTAGGGCTTGATACCGAAAATGTAGTAGATATAAATCTTAAGTAGATCGTATCATAGGAAAAATAGTAGTGATTGAACATCTACAGTTAAAAACCTCCTAGGAACCATAATAATGTCTATTTAACATTCAATGAATAAGAAAAAACAAATATCAGCTTTATACAAAATTCTTAATGGTGAGCATTCAATCAAGATGGTTTCTTGTGATGTGGTTCACTTGAGATTTGGATCCACTTGAAAAATGGCTAGACGACATGGATGAAACACATACATCATGGTGGGGCCCATGGAGCACTGACCACTAGCCAGGGTTAGTAGCCAATGGGTGTCGAAACTTTTGTGTGGCCTAAAGAAGTTTTTAATTGTAGGTGTTCAATTTATTAGAATCGTAATTTGCCATCCAAACGAGCCATGCACGAGAGGAATCTTGACCTTTCGAAGGGGTTCGTGCTCTTAGTCGTGTTCACACATGGTGTGTGATGCTGCTTGCGCGCGTTCACACCTCGAAAAGAAGGTTCCTACCTTTCACAAGACAATCCAAAGTTCCTATCATTCAATCTATAAAAATAGGTAGTTGAAAAGCATATAAACAGCAAATGGTCCAGATTTAACTAAAAAGTGCTTGAGATTAGAAGTAGACTCTTACATATTGGATACTTTTGGGCATTGTCCATCCATTTCTGGATGTAACTGACCAATGGTCTGGATTTAGTAAGACGTGGACCCTACTTGATAGAAATGAAGGCCGTAGAAAGACTGGGTCAAGGATTCTGTGATTCCATGCGCAAGAGGGGTAAATCAGTTCAGTTGCTTGTGTCCCAAGCTTTCGGAACTTCCAAAAATATGTCCATTTCTCACACCCCCTTGAGCTGAATTTAAAAAGTGAGTAAAACCTTTGACTTGGAAGAAAGAAAATAAGTATCCCTTCACGGGAGAACACCGGTCATAAATTGGAATGGACGGCACGCATGCAATAGATCCGGGTCATTCATCCTGTCATGGACAAAAAATAAAATAATAATAATAATAATAATAATTAGGTCCCAAATTAGGCAAGGAAAACTTATATGAGAAAACTCTGCTCTAAAAAATATAAAAAGCCCAGCGGCCAAATTCAGTTGTGTATGTGTGGAGCAATGGATGAGTTTACTACCCACATTTTTGGTATTTGCAATGTTTGGATTGCAAGATAAATTGCTTATATTTCTGACAAGTGTCGCCTTGTGAATGCCTGAGACTGCCTCACAAAGGAGAACTCAATTGAATCCTTCTTTTAAAATTAGCAAAATACATGCTAAATATGTTAACAACTGCAATGCAGTTTCTTGATGGGTAAATTTTCAAAATATAGAATTTGGAAATTGAAAAATAAATTAGAAAATTGTTTCAAATCAGGCTGAAATAGGTATTAGATACGATGTCCTTAAAGCGTCATTCGCCCTCTCTCCTCTTTGATTAGAGATCACTTACAGGTTACTAGTGAATTGTTTTCAAGATATGACCAATCTTGTTTGGTACGGTGTGCAGTAACCATGAAAGGACCACCTTAGAAACTCAGTTAACGTTGTCAATGTCTTAGGCAGACTAAGTGACTACTCAAACTTAGAACCCAATGAGTTTGAGTACTCTTTATGTTACTAACTTGTTAAAAGAAAATGAGAGAGATTTTGTGTTCTTGTTTAGGAGATCGATTGGATTTCTGATGATGGAAGGGTCCAATTTATATAAATAGAAGGAATGTACCATTGCACCTGAGGCCACCAAAGATCAGAATGTTGCAAAAATGTTTATAATCATTAGCTCATTAATCCAAACATTTCAAACCATTAAATTAAAGTTATGGCGTTTGAATCACCGAATGGTTGGTCATTTTTGGACTATTGGCGTTAACTAGTGTCAGTTTCTAGCCGCTCTCTACAACAGATGGATATGAATGTTTCCAAAAACTTCTATAAACTGGTCTTCTCACACTACGCATCTCTCACACCGTGCTCACACCGTCTCCCTCGTAAGATGACGTGAAGTGAAAAGTGTGTCACTAGTGCCTCTATAGCCACATAACTACTTAGAGTGACCTTACACGAACCATCACGAGATGGTGCAAAAGTACAAAGTGTATCACTAGCGCCTTTATGGCCACATAGTCATTCAACAACATTGCCTCATTGCCCATGCCCATGTCCTCATCCTCGTCCTCGTCCTGGCCCTCACCAATGCCAGCACGCGCGTGCTCCAGTGCAGAGCACTGGAACATGCAACCCCAAGCTCTCTCTCGCTCTCTCCCACTCTCACTCTTTTCAAAGTAAAAAAATATATTCCCAAAACCATTTATAAACTTAAAAGATTTTCCATCTCTAAGAGATGTAGGACAAAGTGAAATCTAATTTTTTCACAATTTTTAAAATATTTAGAAGGGAAAACGAATGTTAAATTTTAAATTTGAATTCAAATTAATACATTTAATTTAACCACTAATTCTCAACAATCCCCCACTTGGTTAAATTAAATGATAAAATATTTGCCAGAGATTAGAAATAGTTTTAAGACATAACGAAAGATATCTTTAGATTTGAATATTTCCTTAGTGTAGGTATTTCAAAGTTCTATCGAAATCCTTTATAATCACAGCCTTAAATCAATTATTCATTAATAACATAACCGTAGATACCACGCACATAATCACAATTGCGTTATATGAGTTTTCTTATATTACTCGCTCAACATATTTAATGGCCATATGCTTACCCTGTTTTATGAACGATCTCAAGAGAGATTCTAATTTTTATTAGTGGTGGCACCACCTCTACGTTCACATAGGTGAAATCCTTCTAGCGTCTCCATTACTATCAACACTTATCCTTTAAACTGGATTTCATTAAGAGTTTTAAGGCTCAACCCTTGATCTGTAACGACCAACACTATTCAGCCTGAATGATGTCATCTTATTGTTTTTAGTATTGAAACTTTCCACTTATCAGTGACTTATTCTTACCCATTAAACCCAAACTTAGAGATTTTCTAATGTTAGGTTGGGTTTCCATCACTAGTAAAACTTTAAGTGAATAGTTTTAATCACATGTCCTTACTACATCTCTTGTTAGAGGTTTAGTGAAAGGATCAATTAAGTTATTACTTGCTTCACATATGATATCGCAATGATTCTATCTCGAATCAACTGCCTTATATAATTATATCTCAGACTTATGTGCCTAGACTTTCCATTATATGTGTCATTATAGGCTCTTGCTAGAGTGGCTTCATTGTCAGAATGAAGTAATTCAACAGGCATAGGCTTCACATAGAGTGAAATTTCTAGTAGAAGATCCCTTAACCACTTAACCTATTTTCCAGTTGCAGACAGATTTATAAGCTCATATTCCATCGTCAAGAGTATTATGCATGTCTGTTTCTTGGATCCCCAAGAGACAGTTGCACCTCCTAAGGTAAATACCCCACCTTGTTGTAGACGTATTGTCCCCTATACTCAATATCTAACCCTCGTCAGTATATCCTTCCAACACGGCTAAAAACTATGAATAGAATAGACCTAGTTTTTTAGTTGCTTTGAAGTAATCAAAAACCCTATTAATGGCCTTCCAGTGTTTTACACTAGGATTACTAGTAAACCTACTTAGTTTACTTGTTGTGTTTGCTATATTTGGTCTAGTGCATTGCATAGCATACATAAGACTGCCTATAACATTAACATACTCAAGCTGTGCAACTGCTCTTCAATCGTTTCCTTTAAATGAGGTATTTGCTTATTTTATTTTCAAATGGTTAAACTTTCTTGGTATCTTCTCAATGTAATTAGACTGACATAACTGTTCATAACCCCAAGTGTAGGGTCGCGATGTAGTAATAATCTCGGTAAGATAGTGGTCGAATCCACAGGGACTGAACCTTGTACGTAATCTGAAAATAACTAGAACTAAAACTAGAAGAAAATGTAATCTAAATTAGAAAATTTTAAGAGATTAATTGTGAATTACTTTAATTAAAACTTATAAAATTCAAAGGTGGGAAAACTAGGGTGCCAAAGATCCATTTGCAGTAATTTGGAAGCTACTTTGTATTGATTCAAGGACAACTAGAATCAGAGTCTTATCCTATCCAATTGGTAAGAAGAGATTTGTCAGATCTCTGAACTTCTCGTGGATCTAATCATCAATGAATGCGAGTGGTGAAGATTTGAAAGTGATTCCGTCACCTAACCATGCCCAGGAGACAAGGCAAACAATACCAATTTACCAATATTACAACCAATCATAGGAAAATTGTGAAAGTTAGGAAGGATTTCGTCATTCAACCATGCCCAAGGGACGATGGTGAACAACAGGATTTCCTAATTTCACAATCTCAATTCCGAAAAAGAAGATATTCAAAGCAATCGCAGATTCATTGTAATTTGAGTCATAATAAACCATTAAATACTAAAAATATTTATTAATAATCAAATTAGAATCCATAAGATTCAACAAGACATGAATCAAAACAAAGCAAACATCTCAATCACGTTACAAGCTTCACCTCTTAGCCCTACCTAAGAGGTTTAGCCAATCATAAACATGATTAAACTAAAATCTCTTAAAAAGAAAACATTAAGGGCTTGTTTGATTTTCCAATGCACTGGTAAATACCAGGTAAAAGAGTAATAATTATTTCCCCGTGTATTTACAACATACCTGATTTGACTACTTACTTTTTTGACACGAAAATCGAAAACATTGCAATATATATATGGGTCCCACTGTGATGCATTTCTCTTATCCACACTGTTCATCCATTATGTCATTTGAATTTATAGTTTGAGCAAAAAAACTAAGGTATATCCAAAACTCAAGTGGACCACACCATATGAAAAAGGGAATCGAATACTTACCGTAAAAACTTTGTGCAGGCACTATTTCTTTTGGTATGGGCCACCTGAGTGTTGTATCTACTTCATTTTTTGTCTCATGCTTCAAAATATTGTAGTAAAATAGATGGACGGAACGGATATATCATATACATTATTGTGTGATTCAAAAATTAAAACTAGCTCAATTGAACCGGTTTGAAATGCACAAATTCCTATGAATTTTCAAACGCCCTGAAACTGTAATAATTACCCATTTCATGGTATTTACGTTTGCTTTGAAAAAACAAATGGGCCCTAAAGGAAAAACCGAAAAGGAAGGAAGGAGTCGATGAAGCCATCCACGCTCCCTCTCTCTCTCGTGCTCCACGTCCAAACATGATTTTCTCTCTCTTTCTCTCTTCCTTTTATCCACATCGTTCATCCATTATGCCATTTGAATTTATAGTTTGAGCAAAAAAACTGAGGTATATCCAAAACTCAAGTAGACCACACCATATGAGAAAGGGAATTGAATACTTACCGTTAAAAACTTTGTGGGGCCACTGTTTCTTTTGGTATGGACCAGCTGAGTGTTGTATCTACTTCATTTTTTGTCTCATGCTTCAAAATATTGTAGTAAAATAGATGGGCGGAACGGATATATCATATACATTACTGTGTGATTCAAAAATTAAAACTATCTCAATTGAACTGGTTTGAAATGCACAAATTCCTATGAATTTTCAAACGCCCTGAAACTGTAATAATTACCAATTTCATGGTATTTACGTTTGCTTTGAAAAAACAAACGGGCCCTAAAGGAAAAATCGAAAAGGAAGGAAGGAGTCGATGAAGCCATCCACGCTCCCTCTCTCTCTCGTGCTCCACGTCCAAAGATGATTTTCTCTCTCTTTCTCTCTTCCTTTTATAGATACAAAGAGGTTGGTCGGCTGGGTTTCACGCACAAGGGGCGATGCATGCGTAAGGAGTTACGCAGCAAGCCTTTCGCACCATGAAAATGCCAAACTCAGCTGCGTTTGGATTGAGTTTTCAGGATGGTGGTCATCCCATCTTCGATTCAGACTTCATGGTGGGATGCAAGGACCCCTTCTCTCTCTTCTGGACGGCCCGGATCATAGATCCGGATCTGACCATGATCGTGCAACGACCCACGATGAAAGTTGCATCCAGACGTGCGTAATTGGAAAGTTCTTACGCTAAGATGCTCGGTGGGCCCTACAGTGATGTTTTCGAAGAAATCCACCCCGTCCATTGGATTCCTAGCTTGATTTTGATCGAAGATGGGTGATTTTAGTCGAGTTTTGGTGTGGCCCACTGTATCAAATCACGCTACTGTTCGTCCTGCGTTTGAGTGTACACATGCATGTGAGCAAAAGGACTTCATGGGTATGGTCGTCCCCACCCCCTGAACACAATGCACAGTCCAGATCGTCCAAATGATGGACGGTGGTGGGCCATTGATCACCTTAGCGGACGACGTCTGCACGCTACTGCGTAAAGGAGAGGGCCAGTCAGGTCAACCGACCTTTAACCAGACTTGCCAGTCCGGTACGGTGCGGGAGTGCACACCTCATGTGCACACAGATCCCCAGGTGGGGTCCATCGTGATGTTTCTGATAAATCCGTTCCGTCAATCCGTTTTGCTAGCTAATTTGAGGGGTTGAGACCAAAATTGAAGCATATCCAGAGATCAAGTGGACCCTAGATCAATGATTTAGTGGTTGATCTGTCCGTTGAGCAACTTCCACAAAGATCTAATAGCTGAAATTTTACATGTACGATTACTTTATGGTCCTCAAGCTAGATATAAAGTTTCAAGCCAAACGGCTGGTGGGAACCCTGTGATCTTGCATTCAGGATGATTTTCAGGCCTCTTTATCTTCAATCACTTAATTTTCTCAGATCTTTGGCATGTGAATTCTTCAATCTCGGTTCATAAGATCTGTCCCTTGCTTTGGTGATTTTTGAGTGTTAAATCTATGCCTTTAATACCCTTTTTAAATCCAAACTCTTAAATTCACCTTGCAACAAAAACATTATTAAAATAGAACGTTGAGTATTATCATGTTCATAAAACCAAGCAATAACTAGGGTTTAATATGTAATATTTGACCCTTAACAATAACGCATATCCCCCACCATATTTTTAACTTTGGTACCTGGTATGGTATCTACTTGTCCAAGATCATTTATTTTGAAGATAGAAAAGAGAAACATCTTTGTTTCAATTACACTTTTTACTGTACTACTGATAATTAATATGTTATTAACATATAAACATATAATAATAATGCAATCACTATACACCTTGAAGTAAATGCACTTATCAAGTACATTATGCATGAAACCATATAAGATAACACATTTGAATCAAAATTTTCATGCCGATATTTAAATGGTTTCTTTAATCCATACAATGATTTAATAATCCTATATACTTTCTGTGAGACCCGTATCCTGAAAGACTATTCGTACACTTAGTTTTTTGTATTGACATTTTCTGAATAGACCGGATCAACGAGTTCCGATCAAACGCTCTATTTTATTAATGCATTAACAATCCGAGATTTACACCTAAATGACCACGTGGATGTTGTGATTCTAATTACGCATGACACACCCTATTACGATGGTCGGATCAAAAGCCCCATCAAAATAAACACATTGTATGCATCGTACATAAAATATCTGGAATAGTAAAACAATATCTCTTTCAAACCTTAAAAAAATCAAACTCATTTACTGAAGCCACCTCAATCTGTACGAGTCATTCCTCTCCCACGTTTTCTCGCTCCTCTTTTCAATGACAACCATACGGTCCTCGCCCATTTAACTTTCTCTCATCTATCTCCCATTTCTATTGTATAAAAGAAATCAACGTGAGAAGAAAATGAAAAATACAGAGAATGAAAATATAGGTTTAAGAGAGGGAGATAGTGAGAACTTAGAGAAGGTTAAGAAAAAGGAGAGGTAATTTCAACCGTTCGTTGTACCTTATCTCTAATTCAACCATCGATATGAGTGTATGGGTCGTTTACCCATTGTCTTGATGTCGGGTTCCATCAAGTGGACTCTACCTTGATGTATATATTGATATTTATGTCATCTTTCCATTTTATTAAAAGGTGCGACTCACATTTCCACACTATCCATCGTGGCCAACGTATGGTCCACCTTGATGTGCGTATGATTTGTATATATGGGCTTCATAGTGGTGGAGGCTCATTCAATGGTCGAAATTCCTTGTTTTCCTTTCCCTCTCGATTTCTATTTTTCTTTGGTTTTAATGGATATCCAAACTTCATTGCGGCTACCATGAGATGGCCAACCTCATGGACAGAGTCAATCACTCCTGCGAGACCTAACCTATGCATTCAGAATAAAAACAAAATAAGGAGTCAACGTCAAATACACTACATGCAAAATAACATGTTTGCATCAAGGGATGAATGGGTTTTTCCCTCGTGGACCCATCATGAAGCATGTGATCAATCCATGTCACCCATCCTTTTTACCATACTATTTTAAGGTGGAGTCTAAAGATGAGTAAATTGATGTAGAGCGGGTTGTGGACACTTTCATGTCCAAGATGAACTAGAGAAGACCCGATCGGAGGTGGAAGTCATCAAGACTGTCAGAACATTAAAACAAGCATATCTCGCAAACCAGAATGAGCTACTCGACGTACCATACATGATTTTGGGGTAGGATGAGCTACTTTAGCCCATGCCGAATTTGCGAGATTCCATCATATTGATGGTCGAATTCCATATTTATTTCCATTTTTACTATTTTTAGTAAGTTTTAGTTTGATTATAACTCTTCATCCGTTGGGCTTTAGGAGTCATGTCTAACATGAAATGTGTTTAGATAAATTAGGAGAATAACGTGGTTAAGCTACATGGGACACTTACTATAAATAGAAAATTTATTATTTATAGTAAGTTACGAATTTTAGGGAGTTTTAGTTATAGTTTAATTTCTAAACTTCTTCCAAGTCTTGGTATCTCTATTTAAAGGGTTGTAGACTCATTTATCAATCATCAACAAATTTATTTCAAATATTTTAGAATTATTTCTATTTCTTTTCCTCATGGATTTGAGAAGTCTCTGTGAGGAGTCTAGAGAAGCTCCTTGGATTTGGATTAGTTATCCTTGATGAAGACGGTGATCGACCTCATCACGTTCATCCCTACGCCCTTTGGTATCAATGCGAGGACGTCCCTCCGGCCAATGACAAACAACAAAAGTATGAACCAAAATTCTATGGACGGTGATTCATGGATTCATTATCTTTTGAAAAGAATGAAAGTTTTCCACCGGGATAGTCAGTTGACCATGCAAGGGCTGCAGGCAACCCTTAACTATCTTGCAGATGCGCTGATTCTGCCTCGAGCCCACGGCGATGCTTAACCGCCCGTATTTGTTGTATGACACAACTTTAATTTCTGTAGAGCACTACCAGTGGTGAATCGTAGGGCTACACTAGATGATGCGAGTTCTAGCAATGAGGACCTTAATGATGGCTTTGCCCGACTACCAATATCATGGAGGTGATCATCTAGATCGAGAGTATAAAAGGGTGAAGTTGGTAGCCTTCAAATTAAAATCTGGTGCTTCTACATGGTGAAAGTAATTACAACTCTCACGTACCCGACAAAATAAGGTGTCCATCTCATTATAGCCATGGATGAGACGCCTTCTTCTATCACGATTCATCCCTAGTGATTATGAGCAAATATTGTTCCATTAATACCAAAATTGTCGACAAGGGAATCGAACTATCATAGATTACATTGAAGAATTTCAGTGATTGACAACACGGAATGACATGTCAGAAATTGAATCGCAGGCCACCACTTTGATCATGAGGAAGCCGTTATACACGCCAAAGGTAGAGATAGATTTACAGTGGCACAATATCTTTCGAACGAGGTGCACTATACACCAAAAGATCTGTAATGTGATTATCGACGTCGGGAGCAATAAAAATCTTATGTATGGTGGAAAAGTTACAACTAAAAACAAAACGGCACTCATTTCCGTACACGAGTGGATGGATCAAGGAGGTTAACAAAACAGTGGTAACCAAATGATATCGTATATCCTTTTCTATTGGTAAATATTATAAGGACGAGGTAATGTGTAACGTAGTCGACATAAAAGTTTGTCACATGTTACTTGGTCGACCATGACAATATAATATTGATGTTATGCATAGAGGTTGGGATAACGTATTTATATTTATGAAAGACGGTAAAAATATTATCCTCGGCCCTATGGGAATGGATAACTAACCTAAGACTTCTAAGATTGAGGAACAGCCTCCCATGCCCAAACATGATTTCGTTAAACAATCTGAGGAGACGATAGGTGTAGATACATTAATTGAAAAGGAAAATTATATGAAACCTGTGAACATCCTAAAAGATTTGAAACTAGTGTTGTAAGAGTTCAAGCTGAATGTGCTCAATGAAATTCCTAATAAATTGTCTCCCATACGAGATATGCAAGACCACATTGATCTTGTCTCAGGGTCAAGTCTGCCTAATTGCCCACATTATCAGGAAAAATATGAGATCTTGCAAACACAAGTGAATGGACTGATCTATACTAGTCAAGTCAATGAGAACATGAGTATATATATTGTGTCAACTCAAGAGCCTAATGTCAAGTACAAGAAAATAACTAACAAACATCGACGTCAAAAGTTATCTCAGAATCATGAGCCAAGTCCCTTGAGTAAATCGATTACGAGTTATTTTCAAGTGGAAGGATCTGATGTAGGACGTGGCACAGATACATTTCTAGTATGGTTGGACCAAAAGAAGGTGAACTGTAAATTGACCATAACTTTTGATCCGAGTATTGTTACAACGCACCTAACCGAATATCAAAAACTAAAGCAGCACAAGAGCTCGAGGACGAGTTCTTTTGAAGTGGAGGGGACTGATGTAGAATGGGTCGCGGACACTTTCATACCCAAGATGAACCAGAGAAGACCCGATCAGAGGCGAAAGTCACCAAGACCGTCAAAACCTTAAAACAAGCATATCTTGCAAACTGGAATGAGCTACTTGACGTACCATTCATGATTTTGGGGCAGGACGAGCTACTTTAGCTAAATTTGCGAGATTCCATCATATCGACAGTCGAATTCCATGTTTATTTCTGTCTTTACTATTTTTAGTAAGTTTTAATTTGATTATAACTCTTTATCTGTTGAGTTTCAAGAGTTGTGTCAACATGAAAAATGTTTAGAAAAATTAGAAGAATAATGTGGTTAAGCTATATAGGACACTTACTATAAAAAAATAATAATAAAATTACTATTTATAATATATAAGTTACCAAATTTAGAGAGTTTAGTTATAGTTTAATTCCTAAACTTCTTCCAAGTCTTGGTATCCCTATTTAAATGGTCGACGGAATTTTTCTTAAACAATTGGATAGAGAAAAAGGATGAATTTAAGTTGTAGACTCGTTTATCAATCATTAACAAATTTATTTTAAATATTTTGGGAATATTTTTATTTTTTTTCCTGGTGGATTCAGGAAGTCTCTGTGACGAGTCCAATAATCTTTGTGAATTCGGAGTAGTTATCCTTGAGGAAGACAATGGTCAACCTCATTACGTTCATCACGTTCATCCCTGCCTCGTAAATCTATCCTAAGGTGGGCCACACCGTAGAAACAGTGGTGTTGAATGCCACAATTGAACCTAAGATTTATTGCTACCCAACCTATTATTAATGTCATGCAGACGTGTAGAAAAAATACAAAAAATAGGTGGTCTATTTATAGGACCCACCTTGAGGTTTGTGTTAAATCTGAACCGTCTATCTGTTATGCTAGAACATTTTAACGCTAGGCCTCAAACATGAGCCAGATCTATAACTCAAGTGAGCCATACCATACAAAATAGTGGAGTTGTATGTATACTGTTGAAACTTTTTCTAAAACCACCGTGATGCTTATATGCTATCAAAACTCCTTGAACCAGGACCTGCCTTCGTCTGACCATCATCATGAACGGACCAGATCGTCCAAAAAGGGCCCCACCTAGCCAGTGCATTACAAAAGGGAAAAAATAAAAAATTCTTCAACCGCTGGAGCAATAGCTTCCAGAGGACGTTGCAGTCTAGGAGCCTTTGAGCACTAGAAGGAGGTCCCACTCGTAGGACCCATTTTGATGTATGTACTTAATCCACACCGTCCACCTATTTTGCAAGATCATTTTAGGTGGTGAACCCAAAAATGATACAGATATATCTCCCAGGTGGATCACACCACAGAAAACAGTAGGAATAGTGACATCCACTATTGAAATCTTCCCAGGACCCACCTTACTGCATGTGTCTCATCCAACCATTCATCCACTTCTAGGCATGGACCCCACCACTAGAGGAGGCAAATCCCAATCTCAGGTAGACTACCACCACGAAACAGCAGGATTGAATGGTTACCATTGGAATCAATTGGGCCCACCGTAGTTGCAGCGCGTGGGGTCCTAACGTGACGCTTATTTACCACCGACATGTTGATAAGGTCACACCAACCTGGGTCAAGGGACCACACAATATCAGTTTGATCCAAAATACAGTGGGTCCCACCACAAGCACCGAGGAGTGGTGACTGTCGAAATTTATACCGAAAATGACAGTTGTGGATCGTTAAATATTTTAACAGCGGTCTGTGGCAATCGAAATTTTTATCAAAAATAAAAAAATTCGACCACCACATTCAACAGCTTCATGGTGACTGTCGAATACAAACAGTCGAATTTTGAATTCAAGCCACAATATTTCTTTTATAATTTCCTTCCCCAACACCCAAATTTCAGCTCTTCTTGTTTTGTACTGACTCTTTATTTTCGTTCTCTTTCATTTCTCTCTTTCTTGTGTAAGTTATCAACATATAAGAATTTAAAAATCCAAAGGCCAAAAGAACCCCCTCTCTAATTAGAAAGTTCTCCTAATTATAGACCTTTGGGATAAGTACACTAGTAAAATTGAAGAAGATGAGAGACATTTAAAAGGATCTGGTTCAATTTTGAGAGGAGTATTCTCATCCATTAGATGAAAGGGCAAAATAATTACTGCTTTTTTTTAAAAAAAAATAAGTATCCAGTAAGGAATTTCTCTGGAAGTTAATAAATTTGACTTTTAAAAAATAATAATAATAAAATTAAAAAATAAATAAAATAAAATAAAATAAAATCTTAGTTTAAGAGATTTCTAGAGAGATCCTTTTATTTATTGACCAGATTAAAAGGGTTACAAGGGTTTTACTACTTAATCCCACTTGTAAAAGAGGAACCTTGGGTTAGACTTGAAAATCTCTAAAATTAGTTGGAGAAATGCTGCAACTTTTTTGATAACCATTCATTGTTTCATACTATGAACCTCTCTATCCCAAACATATCTATCGTAATCAATGTACCATGGAAATTAAAGCTCTTTAAATATATGTTATAGTTGTAAGATGGATCAAGAATAATTCAATTAATGATGAAAATATAATCCTAAGTTTTTTGGAATATGCGCTCTTGCTTTAATTGACTAAGACCAAGTCTTCTCGTGAGACCTAATTTTATTATTGTGGGCCGATTCGACAAAAACTATGATGACTTTGTTGAACTTTTCAAATACTTTACAATGAATTCCAAGATCACCTTCATCGGACAAAAAAAAAGAAAAAGGAGAGCATGTGAGCTATCCTCGCACGTACGTTTCACATGGGCTGAGTAAATATTACTCATGCAATTGTTAAGTATTTATTCTTCTGTTTATTGTAATTATTTTCTTAATCTAAGGGTAACCCACCTAAGTTAGGGTGTCTACATGAATGACTCGGATTTAATTTGTGACACATTTACCTTCCACCCAGATCTCTTTCACGTGTTTCTTCATTTGTGGGGCCCTTTGTTGAATCAAGACCCTTTTAAGAGGGCGTCGACTGGGTAGCACCACCCACCTGGCCGAGCGTGATGTGTGTATTTATCTACATAGTACCGCTAATTTGAAAGATTATTTTTGAGAATTTAAGGCAGATTGGACGTGGATTTACTGCAAAAGTATTTTGCAAGAAGTTTCTGTGCTGGAAACTTAGGTGAGGCTCACCATGATGTTTGTAAGAAATTCATATTGTTCATGCATTTTCTGAGCTCATTTTAGTACATGAGACCAAAAGTGAGCAAGATCCAAGACTAGATCCAAGACTAAGTAGTCCTTACTAAAAGAAAATGTGGTTGGGGAAATTTCCACCGTTGAAACCTCCTTGGGTCGAAAGTGATGTTTACATGCCATCCATGCCATTCAAAACGTCATTCCTAATGGGATTAACTGAAAACACAAATACTAGCATGATTCAAAACTTCTAAGGCCTCACGAATATTTTAATTGTGGATGTTTAATCCTCACTTTTTCAGCCCACTTGAGTATTGGATCTAACTCATTGGCCTCACGTATTAAAATGAACTCACAAAATGGATGGACAAAGTGGATTTCTCACAAACACGACAGTAGGCTCCACCTAAGTTCCCAAGAAAGGCTTATGCACTACATTGACGTCCATGCGGATAGAATGCTCAAGTGGACCAGACCACAGGAAGTGGTGGGTATTGGACTTTTACTGCTAAAATCTTCATAGGGACTACAGTGATGTTTATTTTCCATCCAACATATTCATAAGTTCACATAGACATGGGTGAAGAGAAAAGCATCCATATTAGTTTGATCCGAAACTTTGGTGTGACCCAAGAAGTTTTCATCAGTGAGCATTCAATCCCCACTGCTTTTCTTGTGGTATGGTCCACTTAAGCCTTCAATCTACCTCCTTTTTGGGCTCAGGATCTAAATGATCTGTCAAATTGGATGGCCTGCGTGGGTAAAACACATACATCACACCGAGTCCCATAAAGCCTCTACCAGCACCGTCCATCTCTAACTAGATTACCCAATCCACATCCCTCTTAATAATGTGGAATTATTTAAATGTGTTGTGGAATAACTCAAACTAAACTGATCATAGTCCCAAAATCAGATTTCTTGAACACTCCTAACCTTTACTGGTGGACACCTAATTGGATAATTTTCATTTCAGCCATAAGAAAAATGTGCACCAATCCAATACTCAAGCGATACATAAGTGTAATTATTGCCCTTATGATGCATTTAAAGTGGGACCCATAATTTAGACAGTTCTACTTGAATTGATTATAAGCCAATTGTAAAATTTCTCAATGTCTGTGTATCACCCATCACACTCTATCGGAGTACCATTGTCTTTATCATTGAGAATTCATGGAAACAACAGATGGACGGACGAGAACTGATGTAATGTGAATTAGTGTGAATTGGCAGATGGCTATTCACTGTTCTGTATTTCGAGTTCGTTTTTCCTCCGTAGCCTTTCAAGATCGCCACCATGTGCTATCACATTGGACCCCACATGCTGAGATGGTCCAATGGTTTAAACCATCTATCATGCGAGTAACATGTGGGCCCTTAATCATGCTTCAATGATAATCCAGGTTATTAACTTATGATAATCTTCTTTTAAGTGCCCTAAATTAGTCTAATCTGTTCATCCAATTTTCTTATGAAGATGGACAGTTCCTGGCATCAGGCCATCCCAATTGCATAGGAACGCACGGACGTGGATTGCCTGTGAAGCTAGGTGGGGCCCACCATGGTGTTTGTGAGAAATTCAATCGTCCATCTGTTTTTACAAACTATTTTAGGACTAAAGCCCAAAAATGATGCAAATCCAAAAGTCAAGTGGACCATGCGATGGAGGATTGAATGTTAACTGTTGAAACATTAGTGAGGAGACAAGTCTTGGATCGGGCTAATTTTTGTGTCTTCAGTTCATCCAAGCAGGAATGACCCAGTGATGTTTCAACGGTAGGAATTTACCTACAGGCATTTTCTTGCCGTGTGGCTCACTTGAGTTTTAGATTTGCATCATTTTTGGGAATGCTTCTTGACATGGTCTGGAAAAACGGATGGAAGGGGTGGATTTCCAACAAACATCACGGTGGGACCCACCTAACTTCCTGTTACTGGAAGTGCCTTCGGCAGGGAATCCGCGTCCGGAACAGTCACAGCCGTCCAATCAATTTTATCTTGACAGTCCAACGGTTCAACTCATTCTTATGTTAGGACGTTTTGTTTTTCTCTATTGTCTTTTTGCTTTTTGCTTTTTTTTTCTTTTTTGTTTTGTCGGCTAGCGCAGGGACGCGGATTTCCTGCGAAAGCCGAACACAGGAAGTTCCTGCACCTGGATGCTGAGCCCACAATGATGTTTCTAAAAAATCAACCCCGTCCATCCGTTTTTTCAGATTGTTTTAAGTCATGAGACCAAAAATCAGGTGGATCCAAAACTCAGGCGTCCATATGAGAAGGAAAACTGGAAAAAGAGCTTTCCACCGTTGAAACATTCTTGAACGCTATATTGATGTTTATATGCCATCCAAACTGTTTATAAGTTCATTACCAGTGGGATGAAGTGAAAATACAAAACTATTAGCCTTACACTAAACTTTGTGGCCATACAAATGTTTAAACGGTGGTCACTGAATCTCCACTGTTTCCTCTCGTGCGGCCCATTTGAGTGTTGGGTCCATCTGATTTTTTGTCCCATAATATAAAATTATCTGAAAAAATGTATGGATGGGTGATTTTTTCATAAACATCATGGTGGACCCCACGTAGCACCCAGTGCAGTAACTTCCTGCTTTTGCAGGAAATCCACGTCCAGGGGTTATCTTCGTTAAAAAAATAATTAATTAATTAAACTTTTAAAATTTTTGAAAATTAAAAAAAATAAAATTTAAGGCCTGTTTGGTTGCACTGAATTTAAATATCAAAAAATTTCATGACAACCAAACGCACCCCCAAGCAGGGATGAGAATATGTGCATTAGTGGGCCAAGACAGAGAGAGAGAGATTAACTAACAAAGCTAATAATAGGAAAATAACCTTTTGATATCACCACCAGAAATAGATGGAACAAAAATAAAAGTTAATCATAGAAAAATAACCTTTAGATTTCACCACTAGAAATAGGGAACAAAAATAGAAGCTAATTCTAGGAAAATAACTTTTTGATTTCACCACCAGAAATAGATGGAACAAAAATAGAAGCTAATCCTAGGAATATAACCTTTTGATTTCACCACGAGAAATAGATGGAACAAAAATAGAAGCTAGTTATAAGAAAATAACCTTTTGATTTCACCACCAGAAATAGATGGAACAAAAATAGAAGCTAATTGTAGGAAAATAACCTTTTGATTTCACCACCAGAAATAGATGGCACAAAAATAGAAGCTAACTCTAGGAAAATAACATTTTGATTACACGACCAGAAATAGATGGAACAAAAATAAAAGTGCAAATATCAGTCGCCAGCATTTGTTGATGGATTTTTGGACGACTGTCCATTCACATCAAGAAACAACAGAACGATGATCTAGGAAGA
The DNA here is from genome assembly GCF_029962835.1 of Magnolia sinica. Lineage (NCBI taxonomy): Eukaryota > Viridiplantae > Streptophyta > Magnoliopsida > Magnoliales > Magnoliaceae > Magnolia > Magnolia sinica. Next base: position 32,232,609 of record NC_080580.1, read on the forward strand.
AAGCCCTTAGTCACATGTTTAATAATTCATTGTTGAAGAAATGGGAATGTAGTCAATTTGCACAAACAATAAGGAAATTTGTATGATACACCGACCAGCATTTTGTCCAGCAAATGTTGTTATCAATTCTAACAAGTGGGGCCCATTACTCAAAGACCATTTGTCTCTTTGTCCCATTGCCTATGTGTGGACCACTCAACATCCAAATTACAAATCTTTGAACTTTTTTTTTTTTTTTTGGTTGAATATGGACCGTTGCTGTATTTCTCTTGTACAATTTCACACATGGTCATGGGCCCAACCAACCTTAGTAGGGAACAAAAAAGAAAGAGAAAAATGGAAAGGACTGAGTCAAAGCTACCTAATTCGTTGGAATTCCACCTAATGGGCCGGCTAATTGCTTATCAATCCCACAACCTTATCATCTTCGTGTTGAATATTTTCTCTGAGAAGACTTTGAAAGCTGTGATAGATGGTGGACATTACCTGGCAACCAAGTACTTAGGACGTTTTCAAAAAAGATCATGGATCCACAACAAAGATTATGTAGGTTGAGATTAACCTACAACACAAGCATGTGGGCCGATGTGATGTGTGCATGACATGACATCCAATCCGTTCATCATGTTCACTTCCTGGTGTTCTTCTTAGTTCTAAAAAATCAGGCCCATAGAAAAGTAAGGTGGGCCACATCAAGTAAAATCATGCCTAAAATCTCTAAAGTCGTATGCTAATGGTGTACCTGATTTTTGGAATGGCTTGACTTTGAGGTGTCTGTCTGTCCATCCGACCATATCTTCCACGTGGATTGATTAGAGACCATCACACAATCTAGAAGATTTTAATGGTTGGTATTCCTGTCCCTGATGTTCCCCGTTGAGGGGACAACCTATATTTTAGATTGGCCTGATTTTTCGGGACAATGAATGAACTTTAATGGGGCCCACTTCATGGAAGGAGTGGGTGTGGCCTACATAGCAGTCGTCCCACACAAGTAGTTGTACAGTAAGCTTATTTAACAAACATTGTAGAGGAAACGTGGTCCTCATCTGTAACCATTATTAGACCATTGGAATTAATTATAGATTACAAATCATCTCCAGTTACTAAATATAGTTAATTGATTCCAAAATCAAAGATTTTATTTTCATCTGTCTACGTGAATTAATTAATGTACCATTTACGTATGTATTTCGAAAAAGTAATTGCTAAAAGTTGCTTGAAATGGATGTAAAATGTTAAATAAGAAAAATAAACTATGGTCCGAATTGCTGCCCTAAAGATGAACACCTGGCATGTGTTCGAGGCAGACAAACTCGGTGATTGTCGTGGTTGTTGAATTAAAGGCTTTTGTACTGAGTTTCACCTTTACTGTATGTCTACCCACTCAGGTTTATTAGCTTTATTGTTGTGGTTGTTGAATTAAAGGCTTTTTTACTGAGTTTCACCTTTGCTGTATGTGTACCCACTCAGGTTTATCAGCATAGTACATAAGCTTGAAACCCTGACTAGATGTCTGGTGAGTCTAGCCAACTCCATGATTCTTCATCTAATGTTGTGGTTGTTGAATTAAAGGCTTGTGTTTTGAGTTTCAACTTTAATAGTATGTCTACCCACTCATGGTCACAAGCATAGTACCAAAACTAGAAATCTTGGCTAGATGTCTGGTTAGATCTAACCAACTCCAAGATTTTTCTTGAACCTATCCTTCACTTGACTCAACTCGACTAGATAGATGCGTTGCGCAGCACGCCAACAACGTAGTAAATCGATATCTAATATCCGATCTCACCGACAAACGATAAACAAGAAAAAATATAAACTAGACAAAGAATCAAAGCATTTCAAACAAACCACAAGACAAGATATACGTGGAAAAACCCCAACAATGGTAAAAAATCACAAATGCAAACTTCTACTATGAAGAAAAACAAAAATTACAAGGCAATATACTAACCTTTCCCTTGGAAGTACAGAGAAAACACTTTACCCACACTTTGGAATAACTCTCATTATACCGAGAAAAGCCCTATGAACCCCTATTTATAATGCATCAAATCCAGAAACGAATCTGCGTAACCTTGACTGGTCGAGCAAGCTGCTCGATCGGTCTAGCAGACCCTCGACTGGTCGAGCATGAGCTTCGACTGGTCAGTACCGCAGAACCAAAAAATCGATGCTCGCTGGACTTTGAGTCGAGCCAATCCACGACTGGTCAAGTGGGCCACTCGACCGATCGAGTAAGGCACTCGACTGGTCGAGCGGCCATCCAGATGTGACTCCACATCTTAACAACCTCCCACTTGGAGACACATCACTATAAACCTTCGTCTTCTTCATCCGTAGTGCACCACCTCCCCGTCTGCAAGCCTAAAGACCAATCAAAGTTGAACAGAGCTTCAACTTCTCCCGTGTGACCGCCTTGGTCAGCATATCTGCAAGATTCTCACTTGTATGAATTTTCTCTAGAGCAATCGATCCATCTTCCAGTAACGAACGTATGAAGTGATATCTTATGTCAATATGCTTGGTCCTTAAATGAAAGGCTGAATTCTTAGTCAAGTGTTGCACTCTAACTGTCACTGTACAGCTTGCAATCTACTTGCTTATTACCTAACTCTTCTATGAAACCTTTCATCCACACCATCTCTGTGCACGCTTTTTTAGCCGCAACATATTCTGCTTTCGTCGTACTAATAAATACTATCTTCTATAACTGAGAGACCCAACTAACTGCAGCACTACCCAGAGTAAAGACATAACCTGTAGTACTTCTTCTGATGTGGATATCTCCTGCCAAATCTGAATCTACGTAGCCTTGTAGCTTGATTTTCGATCCACCATAGCACAACCCTATATCTATAGTACCTACTAGGTATATTGTAACATCCTTGATTTTCACTGTTTTGGATTTCCAAAAATTCATCAATTTTTATTTTTATTTTATTTAATTAACCTAAATATTACTTAATGACCATTAGCACTCAATGTCAGTTTATACAGGGTGTACCAGTGAAGAACCGCACAAGTCCGGTTAATCATGTAACGTCCCGTCCAACCAGAACAGTGTACTGAGGCGTCCTCGTAGGATTTGCCGCAGGACCGTTCGTTTAAACTACTCATGGTTTGGTGCCATAACTAAATTAAGTTAGGATTAGCCCATTAGAGTAGACCAGTCGGGTTGTGATTGGGCCAAGTGCGGGCCGTCAAGCCAAATGACCATTTACACTTGGCAGCAACCCGTGCGGGCTATACCGCGACATGAGAAGGTCAGAAATTTATAAAATTTGAGGGGAGCATATATCTCACTGGGCTTGGGGACCATCATGGACCACGGACCCAGTGGACACCTAGAAGTGTAATCTGGCACTTGCCAGATGCGCCCCACCAATGCCAAAATTGGAATTTGGCACGTGTAAATAAAACTGAAATGTAAGACATTTCAGCCATCAGATTTCTTCATAATTTACGATGAGGGTCTAATGTATTTTTCTACACCCGCCCACAAAATCTGGGTCCCGATCGTGGCACGGTGACCGTTGATCGCAAATCAGACCCGTGCGACCAAACCCCATATCTGATCATCCCTAAATTTTGCATGACCCTTCATCGGGCCATGGAGCACCTATCCTATAACTTTCATGGCCAGAGGACCACCAGAACTGCCTTAGTTATCCAAACAAGCTCTATACCGCTCGTTGGTGGACCACTAGTTCCAAAACTATAGAATAATGTCTATCCCATTGGGCTTGACGTCCATCACGGGAATCGGACCTGGGTACGGTCCAGAACCGGTCAACTTGAGCCGAAGGACGAGTGCATGAGAAGTGCAAATACCCTAAAGGAAGGAGTTGGAACTTAAGTGAATTGAGTCGTCCACTCTTATGCAAAGTTGAGGATTTCGGACCGTCAGTTTGCGACCAAACTTTACCCATGGAGTAAGGATATTTCCCTTCTCATATCCGTATAGCCGCGGCCCTGATCGACTATCGGTGACCGTTGAACAGACTTCTTATCATATCTGTCGATCGGCGCATCCAAATGGCGGGCCGATCATATACATACGTAGATCATCATTAGGGCTAGCTATCCTACGGTGTGTATTGACTTGTACACCCCATAGTGGGCCCTAGAGGCTTGAAAGACCCTCTCATAGGTCTAGTATAGTGAAAACCCATCCCTTAGGGCCATTTACACCAAACCTGAGACTATATAAAGGCCTCATTTGGGGCACCCCTCTCCCCATACGAATTTGCCCTAGAGAAAGGAAAGAGAGAAGAGAGAAAAGAGAGAAAGGGAGAAGAGGAAGAGGAGAAAGGAGGAGAAAGAGAGAGGAAGAAGAAAGGAAAAGAGTATGTGGTAGGAGGTGGGGCCCAAGGAAGCTCAAACTTGCAAACTCTCTACCCATTCTCCAAGGAAACCTCCACCAAACCCACCCATGCCAAGAAGAGGAGGTAAGAATGGTATATTTCTCTTCAATAGAGCAACTTAGTGTAGATTTATAGGCATTAATGTTGTCTTCTTGATTTTGATTTAGGAAATGGTGGTTTTACCCAAATCTCCAAACCCTAAGATCTCAAAGAATGGAAATCTCCTCTTAAGGTGCAGACTATTACTCCTAGGTGGCCTAGCACCAATTTCAATATGAGCTTAATGATTTTAATTACTTCCTTGATGCATTTAGAGAATATAGAGGAACCTAGGAATTTATATTTATTTAGAGTGGTTTGGAATTGTATGTTTATTTGATTTCCCCACATGACGTTGTTCTTGCTTCTTACATGACTTGTGCAAATTTGATGATGACTTGTTGGATTGCTCATATGATTGCTCACATGATGATGCCCTATAGCTTGCATGCCTTATTTACTTCATGTGTAATTTGTTTCCATGAGTTGTAGGAAGTGAGCAACTTCCTCACCAACACACCCAACACTCATGCACCATTGCTCATAAAATGTTAGCTTGCTTATTAGGTGAATATGGATTATATGTTTGAGGTATGAGAACATGATGATGATTTTGCTAGTTGATATCCATGTCCGTTGACATGTTGTGGACCACCATCCAAACCCTAGGGTTGGCCAAGAAAACGGGGAAAGTTAAGGCGGTCTCGTTGGTAGGACCGCCTTGAGGCTAAACCCATGGATTTGTGCGAGTGCGTGTGGGCGACTGTAGTTAGACTACAAGGGTTGCTTGCACCCGATGTCGTTCCGACATGCACTTGCCTGGACTCGTGCGGTCTAGCCTACTGTCTGGCCAACCATGATTGTTAACCCTGTTTGCTCACACATGTATGGAAACTGAAACACCCTACCACCGTTGTAGCCCATCGACACCTGATAGAATATTGATCCACAGTCTTGTGAGCCGGGCATGGTGGAATGGGACACTGTGTCCGAGCTGTCGGCCTACGCTGGGGTGACGCGCCTCCCCGTAGTGACCCCGAGCGACCCCATATTCAGCACCCCCATGTGCTTGAAGTCGGGGATGGGGCAAACCCGACGGGGTCAAGGATCGCTAGGTCTCGGCCTCATACATTGGGGGGTCTTGGCCTCGCAACTAGTTCAGGGCATTTGATACGTGGGGTGTATCAGATTCCCAAATCTGCTGGATGAATGGACTTAAATAAGAACCCGGTTAACATCATCATTGCATGGCATTAGCTAGGTTGGCAACTCGGCAGTCGAGGTCGCATTGAGGGAGTGTTAGCATTGGCGATCGTTAGATGTTGTCACACGAGGGAGCGTTGTGGTGAGGGTATACATCATATCATCCTGCATGCATGCACATTAACAAGACTAGATAGATATTTATGATTGATTGTTTTTCATTGAATTCTTATTATAATTGATGTTTGTTGCAACTTAAGGCTAATAGCACCCACTGAGTTGATCACTCACTCCCACTCTGGGACGGTGTTTTAAAACACCAACCAGACTCGTTCATAGATGCAGGTGATACAGACTTCGTGGAGCCTGGCGATGCGAGCCTTGAGGAGGAGGACAGGTTCTCTTCTTCTAGTTGATGAGCAGGACCCCGTCGGATCAGTAGATGGGTCGTTGGATCGCCGAGCAGCGGCTCAGCTTTACTTCTTTGAACATGTCATTCTTTTTGTGAATTTTGTTGGGCATCACCTTGTGCGCCCGTTTGTATTCTTTTGTTCATGTGTATATATATAGGTATAGTTGTTTTCCTTCCATTTCAGTAGACTTGTGTGGTTATGCTTCATGTTCCAGGAAGTTCCAGAATGCGCATTTAGACTGGATTAATCGCATATTAATGAAAACTGGATATAAGTGACCCCGGGAACTCGGGAGTCGAGCGTATGCACGACCCCCGATTTTCAGGGTGTTACAAGATGGTATCAGAGCAATAGTTTGGAATCCCTTGGGCCATGGGTCATGAACTCACTAACGCGTCCGCTGACTTGAGAGGATACGTATTAGGAAACGCAACAGGGACTCAGAATGCTAGGGACCACCCCAGCCCCTGGGCTGACGCTCTTAGACGAAAGGTAAGACTCACAAAGTGTTAGGGTGGGTAGCGAGAATAAGTAGGAGCCTTACGACACGCTTCAGCCCATCCCCGGGCAAAAAAAAATTCAGGAACTTAACGGCGAGACCCGATCCGACTAAGTAGGAGGTTTAGGTAGTCTAGGCCACCTAATCCTTAAGGGCCCGTTTGGCCAACTGCGTTAGGTGGGATTAAGGTGAATGGAATGGTAAGAGTAGCAATACATACATGTGTAAGGTATTGTCTCTAGATTGTCTGTATCCCATGTTTTCTAATACCTGGTTTGGGATGCATGCAATTAAAGGTAAATCGCTGGATTTCCTTTCAAATTACACTTGAAAATCACATATCACACCTTCCAACACAAGACTCATTCTACAAAGCCTATGAAATAAGCTTTAAATTTCGTCCTACACCCATTCCCCACATGCCATTCCCAAATCTTGAGTTGGGAGTAGCATTGCAACCCCATTTAGTACAATTAAATGCCCTTAGCCAGATAGGTATAAGTCGAAATCTCTCTTTCCAACATATCTCTTTAAATATTCACCCGGCATCACCCTATTCTTGAATTTTCCAGTTACATTGGTAGGAACGAGTCGAAAATCGAAGGATTTGACGGTCAAAAACATCGTTCTAGACCAAATGAGTGGATACCGGGCTAAATTTGATGATTCCGACCTGCTCTAGGATGAAGACTTAAGGGTGAATGAAAATTTACCGAAAATGGAGGAAACTGTAGAAAAATAAGATTTTGACTGCTAACCAGGGAGAATCTCATGAAACCACTAGGCTCATTGCGTAGATCGGCTTCTCCTACCCCAAATTCATATATGGCACGTCGAATAACTCATTCCGGTTTGTGAGATATGCCCGTCGCAAGGCGACCTCGCCCAGCGGGTGTTGCACCCCGCCCGACCCGCGTTGCACCCCGCCCAACCCTCCAGCGGCCCGGCGGGACCCCGCCCGGCCCGTGCGCGCCACCCCACCCGGCCCGCGTGACCCCGCCCGGCCCGAGTTGCCCGGCTGAAATTTTCTGCAATGTTGGGTCAATTTTAAAAATTCATATCTCCTTCGTTACAACTCCGATCTAGGTGATTCAAAAGCCATATTGAAGCTTGATGAGTCTAGTTTTATATAAAAATAAGAAAAAAATAAAATAAAATGTATAATATAGTTAAAATTAAGATGTTTTACCAACTATCTAAAAATTATTAATTTCGGACAGCTGTTGTTCCTAGAATTTTAATAATTTATTTAAAACTCCAAATGAGATGAAATTTTGTGAGATGTCTTTAAACTTAATGATAAATCATTATAAAAATTTTAAAAATATTTTAGTTACTAAAAGTATAAGAATTGTTGCAAAAATTAGGGATATGTAGAGCCCATTTCCCTCTACTCCCACTCCATCATCCTCACTCTCCCATCCTCAAACCCATCTCTTCAAAATCCATCTTCTCCTCCTACAAACTCACCATATCCACTTCCTCATCTCCAAACCACCTTCCCAAACCCTTTCTTAACCATTTTTGTTTCTCAATCCCATTCTCAAGTCCATCCACAAAATCCCATTCACAAAGCCAATATCAAACCTACTCTCTCCAACTAACTCCCATATATATTTTTTTCTCATATCCAACTCAAACCCATTTCCAACATACATTCCCCAAAAACCCAACATCACACTTCATTCCCAAATTCCAATCCATTCGCTCAGTCACTCTCAAAACCCATTATAAAAATAAATAAATAAATAAATAAATCCCTTCTCCTTCTCCATTTCTTCAACTTTTCTCAAATCTCACTACCCACTCTCTCAAAATTTGCATCTTCTCAAATCCTATTTTTCAAAACCTATCTCCAAGGCCATTCTTAAAACCCCTTTCTCAAACCCACTCTTAAGAACTGTTCACAAAAAAACTCATTTCTAAAGGCCATTCCCCAAACCCTTTCCTAAAACTCAATCTCAAGCCCCTTTTCAAAATCTCTTCCTCATATCCAATCCACCTCTAGCCAAGAAAGATGACCTTCCTTGCAATCATTGCCTCATTCTTTTCCTCCTGGTGATCCTTTCCCTCATGGGAAAGAAAGGACCGGCTCGCGAGGAGGCGGGCTGAGCCAGGAATCATCCTGTATAATTAAATCAGATTATTTTTAGTATATATATATATATTTTTATTCCAAGTAGTTTCTAGTATGGTTGGATTACAACTCCTTAGAATGAGTGGATTTTATTACTTAAGATCTTATAAGTTCGTATTCGATGCAAACTTCACTAAAACTTTATGAGTTCCTAAAACTTTTTCTTCCTTCCCTTTTTGCATCGTTCATAGCGTCATTAGCCCTCCAAATTTTTGAGATATCTTAAAACTTTGATTTCTTCCTTTACCCGAAATCAACGAAAGCAAAGTGTGATTTGTTCATAGCCCACGCCCATAAGATCAAGATGACAATATACAGAAACATGTTTAGGCCCTTAAGGGGTGTTTAGCACATGGTATTTGATAGAATTAGGTGGGATGAAATTGCATTTAGTTACATGAAATTGCATTTGATCCCATGCATGAATTCCATAGATTTTGAAATCTATTACACATGTAGGCCCTACATTGAGGCATGTGTTAAACCATGCCATGCCATCCATATGCACCATTTACATGTAACATTCTGATTATATACAAGTACAAATGAACGACATCCGTTGTGAATTTGGTTTGCTGATTACAAATTTCATGGTCCACCAAACATGATTTAGCTTAATCCGGTATTTTTCGTGGCAAATTTTTTTTTTTTATCCCAAACATGGGATTAGATGGCTGCAATACCATGGTATTTCTAGACATGCAATCATTGTGAAATAATGATATTAATCCCATCTAATACAATTCAACACTATTCAATTCCACTAACCAAACAGGCCCTTAGGCTTCCAAATCCCACCCCATTTCCTCCCTATTCCACTCACCTCTCTCAAATCCAAGGGCTTCGTGGGACCAATGTCATATATGGATTGTATCCATGCCGTTCATTCAGTTTTTCCGAATTATTTTAGGGTATGAGCCAGACAAATAGACGGCTGAAGTGAACCACAAAGTGAGGACTGAACTCCCACCACTAAAAATATTTTTGAGGTATATGTGGAAAATAACATGTTAAAGAATGCACTCTACATGTTCCATAATATGGGGAAGTGTGGATGAGGCCTATTTTGAGATCCTGTAATAGTTTCTTCAATAATTTGGTTAGGAGCCGTGAAGCCCGTGTAGCGATTCATGTGTATGATTAGATAATTTGAGTTGGGATCATGCCTAATCTTTTCACTTTTACAACGATGGTGAATGTTTGCTTTAAAAATGGGATGATGCATAGGCCAACTGAGTTTGTTGCAGGTGTAGAAGATAAGGGGTTTGAGCCAAAATGTGGTTACTTGTAATTCATTGATTGATGGATGGTGTGAGTTGGGTAAGATAGAAGTTTCATCAGACATTTTGCTGTTAGTGGGTGAGAAGGGTATTTTGCCGAATGTGGTTAGTTATACTTCGTTGATTTAAGCCTATTGTAAGGAAGGTGAGATTTAAAATATATATTTGTATATACATGGTATAGCTCGTTGAACTCTATCGCCTAATTTGCTTGCTCAGCTTTACCATTTGAGGTGTGCATGTAATAGTTGTGTTGGGTTTAGTACTAAATGGGACCATGTCAAGATGCGAGGGTAGTCAATGTGAGGCTCCGCCATGGCCAGCTCCTAGATCCTAGTGTCATATCTCGAGTACTTCCCTAAGTGCAGACTATGAAGCATTCGCACACACCCTCGTTGCGAATGAGTCAGCCTACCACTATAGTGTAGTCACGCTATTTTGGAGAGGAGAGTAACATAAGAGAGCCTTCAAGGTAAGCGAATTTGTTATACTAGGACTGAAGAATGAGGTTTATTTGGTTAGTTACAAATGAGGACCCGTATTCCTTATGTAGACCTAAGATCCTTTTAGCTACCTTACATGGATAGTTAAGATAAGGCTTACGATGTCATCCCGTGGCTTTTCTAGGGTCACCATCCCTTCTAAACCCTAGAGAGAACTCTCCCATTCTAGATCTACTCCAAAAATCCATCTTAAACCCCCTTCACAATCCAACACTAAATCCATTTCATTTTTTCAAAACATTTCCATCAACAATCCATTTCCTTGCCAAGGGAAGTGGCATTCCTAGCAACTGTTGCCTCCTTCTCCATTCTGTGATTCTTTCCCTCATGGGAAAAAAAAAAAGCACCCCCACCCTCGTCCGACCCAGAAGATTAGAAGCTTAACACACGGATAATTAGTAGTTTGTTTTGAGTCAGTTAGGACTATTTCCATGTGTTGAAAGATAATTAGAACTTTTGCTTGACTAGGTTATATTTCCCTTACATTTGGAATATCTATGCTGAAATCCATATTGTAGGATGTAACTGGCCATACTAATGACACTTTGAATCCAATATGTATGTATGGATTGCCTTGAAATTTTCTTGTTGCCTTGTGAATGCTTGTATGTATGATTGCCTTACTGCGTCCTTGTTAATGTTATTAGCACTTCAAACCACCAGAATACTTTAAAATTTTCGACTATTCCTTTATTCTTGAAATTTATGAAACTAAAGTGCAGTCTGCTCTTAACCCACTAGACATGGGATCGAAATGGTGATATACATATAAGAATTTATACTATTAGAAACCTTTTTAAGATAATCATTTGACCATAAGCACTGTGGGAGATTTAAATCACTAAGTTAGACAAGAATTAAAATGAGAACTCTCTCGGACCAAGACCCAAAGGACAACCTTATAAATAGAAGATTTAAACATTCCAATAATGGCCGTTTCCTAAACATTTAGATTGATCGGACTACGGAATTACGGAAGTATACGCCTGCGAAGCATTCGCGGCTTGACTCAATTCTCAATCCTGGGCGACTACCAATGGACTCACTGCTTTGGCCGAGCAGAAGACCAGGATCCACCAGGACGAAGAAGGGATACGATGAGCCTTCTACCCTGATCAGGTAGATGATCGACGTATCGGGTTCAAGCCTACTACAACCGTCTCTCCGTATTGATCTACTATTGAAAACAAATATTTTTACTCTAGATAGAAGAAAACCGTCGCCATGAATCTAAATCTTTATAAATAAATTTTAGTAAACCATCAGGGTGAAAAAGTTTTAAGGGGGGTAGACTAAAATGAGCCAGCCTAGCATAGATAGTATACACCCTACCATGCATATAAACTTGAAATCAACAAACCTAGGCAAATGAAATAATGAAGTCTTTACTTACTACCCTTAGGCAATTTCGGGGACGAAATTGTTTTTAAGGGGGGTAGATTGTAACATCCTTGATTTTCACTGTTTTGGATTTCCAAAAAAATCCATCAATTTTTATTTTTATTTTTATTTTATTTAATTAACCTAAATATTACTTAATGACCATTAGCACTCAATGTCAGTTTATACAGGGTGTACCAGTGAAGAACCGCACAAGTCCGGTTAATCATGTAACGTCCCGTCCAACCAGAACAGTGTACTGAGGCGTCCTCGTAGGATTTGCCGCAGGACCGTTCGTTTAAACTACTCATGGTTTGGTGCCATAACTAAATTAAGTTAGGATTAGCCCATTAGAGTAGACCAGTCGGGTTGTGATTGGGCCAAGTGCGGGCCGTCAAGCCAAATGACCATTTACACTTGGCAGCAACCCGTGTGGGCTATATCGTGACATGGGAAGGTTAGAAAATTATAAAAATTGAGAGGAGCATAGATCTCACTGGGCTTGGGGACCATAGCGGACCACGGACCCAATGGAGACCCAGAAGTGTAATCTGACACTTGCCAAATGCGCCCCACCAATGCCAAAATTAGAATCTGGCACGTGTAAATAAAAACTGAAATGTGAGACATTTCAGCCATCAAATTTCTTCATAATTTACGATGAGGGTCTAATGTATTTTTCTACACCCGCCCACAAAATCTGGGTCCCGATCGTGGCACGGTGACCGTTGATCGCAAATCAGACCCGTGCGACCAAACCCCATATCCGATCATCCCCAAATTTTGCATGGCCCTTCATCGGGCCATGGAGCACCTATCCTATAAGTTTCATGGCCAGAGGACCACCAGAACTGCCTTAGTTATCTAAACAAGCTCTAGACCGCTCGTTGGTGGACCACTAGTTCCAAAACTATAGAATAATGTCCATCCCATTGGGCTTGACGTCCATCACGGGAATCGGACCTGGGTACGGTCCAGAACCGATCAACTTGAGCCGAAGGACGAGTGCATGAGAAGTGCAAATACCCTAAAGGAAGGAGTTGGAACTTAAGTGAATTGAGTCGTCCACTCTTATGCAAAGTTGAGGATTTCGGACCGTCAGTTTGCGACCAAACTTTACCCATGGAGTAAGGATATTTCCCTTCTCATATCCATATAGCCGCGGCCCTGATCGACTATCGGTGACCGTTGAACAGACTTCTTATCATATCTGTCGATCGGCGCATCCAAATGGCGGGCCGATCATATACATACGTAGATCATCATTAGAGCTAGCTATCCTACGGTGTGTATTGACTTGTACACCCCATAGTGGGCCCTAGAGGCTTGAAAGACCCTCTCATAGGTCTAGTATAGTGAAAACCCATCCCTTAGGGCCATTTACACCAAACCTGAGACTATATAAAGGCCTCATTTGGGGCACCCCTCTCCCCATACGAATTTGCCCTAGAGAAAGGAAAGAGAGAAGAGAGAAAAGAGAGAAAGGGAGAAGAGGAAGAGGAGAAAGGAGGAGAAAGAGAGAGGAAGAAGAAAGGAAAAGAGTATGTGGTAGGAGGTGGGGCCCAAGGAAGCTCAAACTTGCAAACTCTCTACCCATTCTCCAAGGAAACCTCCACCAAACCCACCCATGCCAAGAAGAGGAGGTAAGAATGGTATATTTCCCTTCAATAGAGCAACTTAGTGTAGATTTATAGGCATTAATGTTGTATTCTTGATTTTGATTTAGGAAATGGTGGTTTTACCCAAATCCCCAAACCCTAAGATCTCAAAGAATGGAAATCTCCTCTTAAGGTGCGGACTATTACTCCTAGGTGGCCTAGCACCAATTTCAATATGAGCTTAATGATTTTGACTGCTTCCTTGATGCATTTAGAGAATATAGAGGAACCTAGGAATTTTATATTTATTTAGAGTGGTTTGGAATTGTATGTTTATTTGATTTCCCCACATGACGTTGTTCTTGCTTCTTACATGACTTGGTGCAAATTTGATGATGACTTGTTGGATTGCTCATATGATTGCTCACGTGATGATGCCCTATAGCTTGCATGCCTTATTTACTTCATGTGTAATTTATTTCCATGAGTTGTAGGAAGTGAGCAACTTCCTCACTAACACACCCAACACACATGCACCATTGCTTATAAAATGTTAGCTTGCTTATTAGGTGAATATGGATTATATGATTGAGGTATGAGAACATGATGATGATTTTGCTAGTTGATATCCCTGTCCATTGACATGTTGTGGACCACCATCCAAACCCTAGGGTTGGCCAAGAAAACGGGAAAAGTTAAGGCGGTCTCGTTGGTAGGACCGCCTTGAGGCTAAACCCATGGATTTGTACGAGTGCGTGTGGGCGACTGTAGTTAGACTACATGGGTTGCTTGCACCCGATGTCGTTCCGACATGCACTTGCCTGGACTCGTGCGGTCTAGCCTACTGTCTGGCCAACCATGATTGTTAACCCTGTTTGCTCACACTTGTATGGAACCTGGGACACCCTACAACCGTTGTAGCCCAACAATAACCCACTCGGAATTGGTCCACAGCCTCGTGAGCCGGGCATGGTGGAATGGGACACTATGTCCGAGCTGTCGGCCTACGCTGGGGTGACGCGCCTCCCCGTAGTGACCGCGAGCGACCCCACATTCAGCACCCCCATGTGCTTGAAGTCGGGGATGGGGGAAACCCGACGGGGTCAAGGATCGCGGGGTCTCGGCCTCACACATTGGGGGGTCTTGGCCTCGCAACTAGTTCAGGGCATTTGATACGTGGGGTGTATCAGATTCCCAAATCTGCTGGATGAATGGACTTAACTAAGAACCTGGTTAACATCATCATTGCATGGCATTAGCTAGGTTGGCGACTCGGCAGTCGAGGTCGCACTGAGGGAGTGTTGCATTGGCGATCGTTAGATGTTGTCGCACGAGGGAGCGTTGTGGTGAGGGCATACATCATATCATCCTGCATCCATGCACATTAACAAGACTAGATAGATGTTTATGATTGATTGCTTTTCATTAAATTCTTATTATAATTGATGCTTGTTGCAACTTAAGGCTAATAGCACCCACTGAGTTGATCACTCACTCCCACTCTGGGACGGTGTTTTAAAACACCAACCAGACTCGTTCATAGATGCAGGTGATACAGACTTCGTGGAGCCTGGCGATGCGAGCCTTGAGGAGGAGGACAGGTTCTCTTCTTCTAGTTGATGAGCAGGACCCCGTCGGATCAGTAGATGGGTCGTTGGATCGCCGAGCAGCGGCTCAGCTTTACTTCTTTGAACATGTCATTCTTTTTGTGAATTTTGTTGGGCATCACCTTGTGCGCCCGTTTGTATTCTTTTGTTCATGTGTATATACATATATAGGTATAATTATTTTCCTTCCTCAGTAGACTTGTGTGGTTATGCTTCATGTTCCAGGAAGTTCCAGAATGCGCATATAGACTGGATTAATCGCATATCTCCTGCCAAATCTGAATCTACGTAGCCTTGTAGCTTGATTTTCGATCCACCATAGCACAACCCTATATCTATAGTACCTACTAGGTATATAAGGATCCACTTCACAGCTTCCCAATGTTCCTTCACAGGGTTGTTCATGAACCTACTAACAACTCCCACTACTTGAGCAATGTCTGGCCTCGTGCTCACCATAGCATACATAAGACTCCCAATAGCTGACGCATATAGGACTTTAACCATGTAGTCTCGTTCCTCCTACGTCTTTGCACCTTGCTCCTTAGAAAGCTTGAAGTGGTTGACTAATGGAGTGCTAACCGGCTTAGCACCTTCTATATTGAATCGATCAAGTAGCTTGGTTTTATACTCTGCCTATGACAAAACTACTTTCTTGTTTTCTTTGTCACGCTCTATCCTCATACCTAGGATTTGTTTTGCAGCTCCTAAATCCTTCATGGCAACTTCTGTAGACAGATGTCTTTTGAGATCTGAGATGTCCTTCATACTTGAACCGACCACAAACATATCATCAACGCACAGAAGAAGAATGATGTATGATGTATCAAACTTCTTCAAATAGCAATAGTGGGCTACATGACATCTCCTGAAACGGTTTTCCAATATGAAACTATCGAACTTCTTGTACCACTGCCTCGGGGCCTACTTCAGGCCATATAGACTCTTCTTCAATCTACACACCTTATTCTCCTTTCCTGGTGTCACGCATCTTGTCGGTTGATGCATATATATCTCTTCTTTAAAGTCCCCATGAAGAAAGACTGTCTTAACATCTAGTTGTTCTAAATGTAAGTTCTATGTAGTCACTATACTCAAGACCATGCGAATCGTAGACATTTTTATCACAGGTAAAAATATTTCAGTAAAATCGATACCTGCCTTTTGTTGAAACCCTTTCACAACCAATTTAGCCTTGTACCGTTTCGAACTATCATGTTCCTCCTTCAGTCTGTAAACCCACTTGTTATGAAGAGCTTTCTTACCCTTGGGTAGAGTGACTAGTTCACATGTATGATTAGACTTAAGAGAGTCCATCTCATCATCCATGACCTGCTCCCACTTAACCCGTGTATCTGACTATAATGCCTCTTCAAAACACTCTGGTTCACCATTATCTGTCAGCAGTAGATAATGTGAGGGTGAGTATCGGACCGTGGGTCTCTTCTCTCGAGTAGACCTCCTCACAACAGGTATCTGTGGCTCTGCCTTATAATGCTCCGATGTATGATCATCTTGTGGTGTTATAACACCCGTGTCCACTAACTCTTCCAACTCTACGAATTCTTTCTCATAAGCCTTATTTTCTTATACATTGTCCTTATGCATTACTTTTTCATTGAAGACTACGTCCTTGCTTCTAATGATTTTCATGTTTTCTATATCCTAAAACCTGTAGTTAAAATCATGTTGCCCGTAACCTATAAACGTGCACCTCCTGGATTTCGCATCTAGCTTATATCTGTGTGTTCGAGGCAGACAAACTCGGTGATTGTCGTGGTTGTTGAATTAAAGGCTTTTGTACTGAGTTTCACCTTTACTGTATGTCTACCCACTCAGATTTATTAGCATAGTACAAAAGCTTGAAACCCTGACCAGATGTCTGGTCGAGTCTAGCCAACTCCATGATTCTTCATCTAATGTCGTGGTTGTTGATTTAAAGGCTTGTGTTTTGAGTTTCAACTTTAATAGTATGTCTACCCACTAATGGTTGAAATCTTGGCTAGATGTCTGGTTAGATCTACCCATCTCCAAGATTTTTCTTGAACTTAGTCTTGACTTGACTCAACTCAACCAGATAGTTGTTTAGTAGGTCAGCCAACTCCAAAACTCCCCCTGGACTTCACTTGGCTCAACTTGACTGGATGTGGTCAGGTAATTCTAAGACTCTTCTTCCACTTAAACTTCACTTGACTCAACTCAACTAGATGTTTGATCAGGTGGAGCCAACTCAAGGCCTAGTTATGGTCTTCACTGACTCAATATTTTAATTTGAAGGATTTAGCACTCAAACCCCTGATGCTGCTGTGGTTGTTGAATGAATGACTGGTGTACTGAGTTTTGTCTCTTTGGACGAGGATTAGATACTGACAGGTTGAGTAGCGAAAAGACTCGCTACTGAAGTGACGTCACTAAGTTATGTGGACCCTATTATGATGTTTGTGTTGTATCCACATCATCCATCCATTTGGAAATATTGTTTTAATGCATAAGCCAAAGAATAAGGCAGATCCAAAGCTTTAGTGGATCCCACCACAGAAATCAGTGGGAAGATTGATGCCCACCGTTGAAACCTTCTTAAGGCCCACCATGATGTTTTTTCGAAATCTAACCTGTTCAGAAGTTAACAAAGACATTAAAGAAGGGAAAATACAAATATTAGCTTGATTGAAAACTTTTATAGTCTTTAGAAGTTTTTTAACAGTGGTGTCACTGTCCCCACTGTTTTCTGTAGTGGGATCCACTGGAGCTTTGTATGTAATTCATTCTTTGGATCTTACACTTAAATGATCTCTCCATTTGGATGGACGGCGTGGATACAAAATATACATCATAGTGGGGCTCACAGAACTTGGTGACGTCACTTCAGTGTCAGTGTCCAATCCGCGCCCTGTCTCTGTCAACATGTACTACCTTTGTCTGGCTTGCATTTATGAACATAATCCAAATACTAGAGTTGAACTCGTTGGGTCAACAGGAAAACTCAAATGAGTCTTTACTTGACGCGACTCGATATTTTAATAATCAATTTAAAGGATTTAATGTCTTGAAGAAATTCTAAAATTACTGGAAAGTGATAAAGTAAATAAATAAATAAAACACATCTGCAGTATCTGGTTATTATAATTATTTTTTCTAACAGAAGGAAAAAAAAACAGTTGATCAGGCTGGGGACTTGGTCAAATACTCCGACTCAGAAATGTAACTGAAATTAAACCGTCAGATTCGTGGCCCTACGGTAATAGGTTATAACCCAAAAATCTGGGTGATGGATTGAACTATTGCAGGCTTAATTAATTGAAATTTGCTGGTTGCATTTAGACCGTTGACTATTTTTCATATCAACCATCCATCAGATGTCTACCAATCTTAGAACATCAATTCGGTGTAATTGTTGGTTTTGATCCACCCAAAGTGGGGCCCATAAGTGTTTATTTGTAAGCATGAATATGAACCATCATACTCCACCAGAGCACATAGTTTTCTCCCGTTCATCTCTCAATGTGAAAACTCAGAAGGGAAGTAACTACCTGTGTCGGGCATGGCATTGGCTGTCTTTATCCTAGCCTTGAGGATTTCTTTGAAGGTCATGATGACCAGTGTCTTAAAAAAACCGGATCCATGGTTGACCCATGGCCGGTCCGGCTCGAACCAGTCCACCCACCTGCCCAAATAGGTCAATCCGTGAGATCATGCTGATGGAAATCTTTTAGTTTAAAAAAAATAATATTATTATTATTATTATTTTAAAAAGACTATCTTAATGGAAGAAGAGAAGTTGCATTTGACTTGAAGTAGGGGTGGCAATGGATCAGGTCCGGGTCACGTCAGAGGTAGCCCAAGACGGACTTGTTTACTAAACAGGCTTAGAATTTTGGCTCGAACCCAACCCATGGCTTATTATACTGTGTGGCCGAACTGACCCACTTGAAAATCCATCATGCTCGAGAAGATTGAATCGAGTCAGTTCAGAAGTACACTTTAATTGGCACAAACAAACTCAAGTTTATGAATGAAATATACAGCTAAAGGTATGCCCAACTCCCCAATTAGTGAATACATATAAATGTATGTGTATTATGTGGATATGTATATATATATATATATACTCATTTTCTTTTGATTTGTTTTTGGGTTTTTGGGCTGGGTCGACTCTGAGTCACCTAGCACAAGATATCTATAACCCATGCGGGCAGGTCAAGGTATGTAGAGTTCAACCCAAATCTATCCCATTTACTTAAACCAGTCAGATTTTCTAACCTGATTTTTCTGTTCGAATTTGGACCCCTCACTATTTTAATTTTAACCATGTAGTTGAAAGCTATTAATTGGATGCTTAAGATTGTTTGATAAGTATTGTTTTAGAGATAAGCTCCATTCTCAATGGATCCCACAATTTGAATGGTATGGCCATTATATGATCGAAGTGATATTACAGAGGAATGATCAATCAATGGTGGACCCCACATGACGAAAGGTCTAAATCATTGACCATTTCTAGCATAATTTATATGGACCATCAAGTTTCCAAGCTATTGCTTGCATTAGTTAGCATAATTTGGTCTAAGTAATTTTTGAAACTGTGGTAGTCAAGGGTGGATCCCCTATAATGAATGATAATCCATTACTTTTCTATCATAATAAATATGGATCATCTACTTCCCAACTATTGATTAGTGGTTAGCATCATCTAATCAAAGTGAAATTTTGGAAGGTCCACAGGAGGAGGGCTCCCCATGATGTAGGTGAAGGTAGGACCCACTTGATAGAGGGTCTGGATCACGGATAGGATATTTTCTAATATAATATGTATCATCCATTTTTTTGTCAATTGATTGGACGGTTAGAATCAATATATCATATTGATTTTTTAGATGAATGGGAATCAATTCCATGTCATGGATTGTCCATATCAACAACTATGTTAATCAATATGGATAATTATCTCCCTTTTCATTGATTGGATGGTTAAAATCATTCAATCAAAACACCTTTATGAGCGGGATGGGCAATCAAAGGTGGTTCCAACATGATATAAGGTTTAGATTAATGATAAGAACTTCTATATTGTACTTAAAATGAATCATCCATTTCCATCATCATCGATCAAATTATTAAAGTCATCTTATCAAAGTGACTTTAATAGGATAAGCAGCAAATGGTGTGCCCCACATGACGGATTATCTCAACCACATAAAAGAGGGATGGATGATCCAAAAGTGTGATGAACAACGGCTAGACATTTCTTCCGTATAATAAATATGCATCATCGATTTCTTAGTCATTGATAAGATGGTTAGGATCACAAGATCAAAGTAGTTTTTTTAATTAGGAGAGAATGATAATGAAAGTTGGGCCCACTTTGACCTAAAACATATTGTCTTAAATATGAATTAGTAATTTTTAATTTTTAATTATGTTTCTCCCTTTCTTCACTAAAATACTGATATTATTTATTTTTTAAATAATAAATAAATGATAAATAAATGAAGTCATGCCCTCGTAAAGTGTTCAAAGACCACTCGGGTTAGAGGGTTCGGCAATTCGACCAAGAAACCCATCTAACCTGAGTGAGATCCTTTCAAATTAAAACAGAGTTTTGGGTGGAACAAAGCCATTTTAGTGGGTGGCCCTGGTTTAAACAAGCATGATCAGCTGGTCTTCAATGAGGGACTATTGATATGAGGGGTGGAACACATCTCGAAAATCCGGGCCATTCTTTAATCAATGTGCATTGTCAACATGCTATATATAAAAAAATCAAGGCATTACACTCATCAAGTGAGCCACGCATCTACATTGAATTTCACGTGTTGGACTTTCCTTCTTTCTTCTCTTCTCTCTTTTTTTATTTTTTATTTATCCAACTGCCCATTTTTTATAATACATGTTTGACTTACATAGTCAATCATTATTTTTAGTCCATGGCATCTTTGCAATGTATCCTACCTAATGCATGCCCTGGATCTCTAACATATGCTTTTTATTTTTTTGGGTTAGCTTGTTAGTACACAACCATGTCAGTACACACACTCCATGTTAGCCACCCCCGCTAGGGATCAATACCAAGATCTCTAACATATGCTGCCCCCTTCATATGAGGGGAACTCATTGAATCACCACCACCCGCTACTTGATACCCTGACAGTTGAACGGTTCTTATGCGTGCACACAAAATTGTACATATGTTATATATACATAGCCCAAATTAACTATCTCTAATAGTAAATCCTATTTATCTTCGGCTGATTAGCAAACATCTATTCATTGAATTTGGACTTTTGACTGACTTGTGCATTTTATATTTCAAGATATCTCACTGTAAGAAAAATGACTTTTACAGACAGTCAGAACCGTTAGTGAATGTTTTTTTAAAAAAAAAACTTTTACAGACAGTCAAAACCGTTAGTAAATGTTTTTTAAAAAAATAATAAATAAAAAACCACTGATTCATAACTTTATTGGTGGTATATGTTGGCCACTAGTAAAAAATGTGCTGGTAATTTTCTTATTTTTTATGGTGTCTTTAGCGAATTTTAGATTATGATTCATCTATGTTATGGCGATCCAATGGTTTGAATTCAAGTACACTTATGCAACATATACCAATATCTGCGTGCAAACGAGCATCTACCTGTCATCATCAAGTCTCATATGCAGAAACTTCCGTGTTGTCCGCTTTCATCACCACTTATCATCAGACAATGCAAGGGCAAAGAGACTGCAACATATTCCAGCTTTCAGATTGTTGGGGCCTACTGTGAATAGTCCATTTACCAAAAAAAAAAAAACGCTGGGAACATAAATATAGAATATTAATCATCCTATTCGTTGAATGGGAACCGTTGATATATTTTCTTTCTTGATCGTAACTTTGTAGCCACTTGATTTTATTATTATTGTTATTATTATTGGAGAGATTTTTATACGGCTGCAAATCAAGGAGGGCCCAAAAGTCCACATGAACAAAATGAAAGCTCCAACTTCAGCTCTTATGAGTATTAATTGCGTGGAAAAGGGGTTATTTGATACTTATGGCCTAGTGTGATGGTTGATGTGGATGCACTAAGAATTAGGTAATTGGAATATATTTAGTCAAAGTAGACCACCGCCCATGATAAATGTCCTCATCTAAGTTTGAGATTGATTGATAGTTTCCAACTTCTTATTAATGGGCATTTGTTTTTAGACATGGGACCATTAATTTTTTTCATTTTTTATCATAATTTAGTGTCCACCAATCAGCTAGTTTAGTGAAATAAAATAGGTATGATTTTCAACTTTCAAATAATCTAGATAAAGAGACATGATTTGGGGTAAACGTCCACAACTAAGATACTAAGAGTGCTTATTGATTGAACTGCGCTGGTGACGTAGAGATGGATGTAATGAGGTCGATCAATGTCTTCCTCGGGGGATAATTACTCCGAATTCATGGAGCTTTTCTGGATTTCTCATAGACATTCCTTAAATTCACGAGGAGAAATAGAAAATAGAAATAAATTCTAATAAATTTGAAAATAAATTGATTAATGATTAAAACGAATTTACAATCCTTTAATTAGTGATATCAAACCTAAGAATAACTTTCATAATCAAACTCCCTAAAAAATGCGACTTACTATAAATAGTAAAAACAAATTAAAAAGGACTATCAACCATCAATCTAATGGAATCTCGTATATCCAGCGTGGGCAATCCAGCATAACAGGTTGGTTGGCTAAAGTCGATTCTCATACCCCAAAATCATATATAGTACGTTGAATAACTCATTCCGATTTACGAGATACGCCTGCTTTAGGGTTCGGTCCTATTCACTTTCACCTCCGATCGGGCCTTCTTGGTCCATCTTAGCCATGAAAGTGTCCACAACCTGCTCTACATCAGCTGGGGTGGCTATTTAAGGGACGTCCCAAAAATGACTTGGTTCCGAAACATAGGTGGGCAACACTATGTTTTTGGCATGATTTTACACTGTTTCCTATGGTGAGGTCCACCTGGTTTTTTGATCTGTGTGATGGTCAGGTTGAAGATCAAACATTAGGTGACTCACTTGATGGACAGTATAGATCTCATGCACATTAATTCATTTCCTCTACAAGTAGTAGGCACATGCCGAGTCAACCATCTTTTTCCTTATTCATTTTGGTATCTCTTCTCCTTTCTCATGAAAGACAACTTGGGTTGCTCAAGTTTTAAGGTCCTCTAGGGAGGTACTTTTGTTTGTTGGAGATCTCAGCTTTTTAAGGGTGTTGAGGAATTTATACCGGAGAAAGTCTGTTTATTTATCAAGGTGGTCTTCCAGCTCAAAGTAGTAAGAGTGGAAATGGCTGGAGTCAAAAGGAGCTCCATAACCATACCTTAACACCCGGACCTGGCCTATTAAAATGGGCTGGATCTAATCAAGTACAAGTACAAAATTAACCCTGCTTGGATGGGGTCTAGTTAGATTGGGTCTAGATCGAGCCAGGACTCATCTGAACCTGATTGGTTTATCCCTTGGGTCGAATTAGGTGAGTTCAAGTCAAGTTTAACTAGGGCTGAAAGTTGGGTGGGTTTGACCCGACTGACCTGTGACCAACCTGACATTGGGTTGGACTCAGGTAGGATGTATCGGGTTTGATCTCGAGCTTAGGCTATATAAATACTAACCCAATAAAACTTAGGTCGGGCTCGGGTTGCCCAACCCAACCCAAGCCGACCCGACCCGACCCAACCCAAACCCAATCGATATATAAGTTACTTATAAATTGTAATTGAGAACAGATTGTCTGTGTTGAAGGCATAGGAAATTCTAGCGTCGTTGGGTCTCGTTGGTCCACGCCATTTCTGATGACTTGAGCTAACAAGATATGCCGAATTTCTCTCTCCCAAATAGATTGTGTGCTATACAACACAACTTTTAAAGTAGTCCTATATTTTAACTAGTTTGTTTAGAAAAAATGAAGTTTTTTTATGATAAATAACAACATATATATATATATGGTCAATAAAATCATAGGTACAAAAAATAAGATGTGTATTGAAATATAATAGATTAATGTGATAATAAAAATATTCGCATGTATCCACCCGACCAACCCGATCAAGCCCGCTTGGGTTGGGCTTGGGTTGGCTTGGGATCGATGGGTTAAGTTTGAGATATAGGAACCTTGGGTTGGGCTAGGGTTGAGCACCAGCATGACCCAACCCGCCTGACTTTCAGCCCAAGTTTACCTATGGGTCGCTTGGGAGAGAGGATTCAATGATAATTGGTGTACGAAACACCCCTTCAGGTGTGTTTGGGTCCAATTCACACCAAATAGACTAAAATCGGTGTGTTTGAAACCTTAGAAAGAGGTATGTTTACAATTCCAATTACATCATATCAATGGCTTGGATAAACTAATTATGAGCACATCACACAATCCATAAGATCTTAGTGGTTGGTGTTGCCCTCCCAGCTTTTTCCTGTTTGGTGAATAACCTCTATTGTAGATTGGCCTGATTTTTTGGGATAAGGAGTGAACTTTAAGGGACACACATAATGGATGGAGTGGGTGTGGGCCCTACATCAAGGTGGACCCCACACAAATAGTTGTAGAAAAAGCTTAGTTTACAAACATTGTGGAGGAAACACTGTCCTTTGTCCGTAACCTTAATTGCCAAAAGTTGTTGGAATGGATGTAACATGTTGAAGAATAAAAATGAGATATGGTCGGAGTTGCTTCACTAAAAGATGAACAACTTTCTAATTTGGTCAGACAGATTCTCTCAATTCTTCAAAACACTAATGTTGTGGTTGTTGAATCAAAGGCTTCTGTACTGAATTTACAAGCATAGTTCAAAAACTAGACAGTGGAGTCCACCTTGATTTGTGGTTTATCCTCATGGCCCTCTGGGCAGTGGGGCCCAATGTGATGTGGTCCTTTCGTGACTCAACTTGATATTTTAATAATTAATTTAAAAGATTTAGTTTCTTGAAGAAATTTTTAATTTGTTGGAAAGTGATGAAAGTAAATGAAATAACTAACTAAAAAACACACATCTACAGTATCTGGTTATATTGTTTTTTTTTTTTTTTTTTTTGTAAAAAACAAACAGACAAACAAACAAACAAACAAAACAAAACAAGTGAGCTTCCAAGTCTTGGTGAGATTTTAACTATATTTTAATATAAATATGAGAGCCAGGACACGCTCCCATGTGGTGTAAATGTCACTGAAATTAAACCGTCAGATTCATGGCCCCATAGCAATAGGTCATAACCCAAAATTCGTAGTGATGGATTGAACTATTGCAGGCTTAATTAATTGAAATTGTTGGTTGCATTTAGACCGTTGACTATTTTTCGTATAAACCGTCCGTTAAATGTCTACCAGTCTTAGAACATCAGTTTGGTGTAATAGTTGGTCTTGATCCACATAAAGTGGGGCCCATAAGTGTGTATCTACAAGCATGATTATGAACCATCACACTCTTCCAGAGCATCATAGTTTTTTTTTTTTTTCCCTTTCTTTCTACTAATTCTGTTCAACTCTCAATGGTGGAAGCTTGGAGGGGAAGCACCTGTGTGGTTTATGGTAGGAGGATTTATTTGAGTGTCATGACCAGTGTCTTAAAAACCGGATCCATAGTTGCCCCATGGCCGGTCCGGCTCAAACCGGTCAATCTGTGATATCATGCCAACCGGAAACTTCTAGAATGAATGGGCTGAAAGGCACTGGATTTTTATTTAAAAAAACAAAAAACAAACAAACAAACAAACAAACTAATGAGAGAAGAGGAAAAGCTGCGTAAAACTTGGAAGTACGGGTGACAATGGGCCAGGTTCAGGTAAGGTCCGAGTAGTGACCTGTTTACTTGAAAAGGCCAAGAATTCTGGCTCGAACCTAATCCACGACTGGTTTACCCTGTGGCCTGACTGACCTATTCATCAAGCTCGAAAAGGCCGACAAGATCCATTTAAATGCAATCAGGTCAGGCTCAAACACCCGAATTGGAATGACTAAACCCAGGTCTAAGAAAGGAATAAGGAGTTGAAGGAATGCCAGCATTGCCTAATTAGTGAAGATATACAAATGTACATATATCATGTGTATGTATTTATACCCACCCTCTTTTAATTTGCTGCGGCTTTTTGGGCTGGGCTGAATATGAGTTACCTAGCCCAAGCTATTTATAAGCAATATGGGGAGGTGAGGTAGGTAGAGTTCAACCCAAATCCCACCAATTTGCTAAACGAATTAGATTTTTAACTTGACCCATGTTGGGAAACTACTCACCAATTTCTTTTATATGCAAATTAATGGGATTAATAATATATAAGATTTAATGGATGATAATCACTCCCAATACAAGCAACCAAATCATTAAACATGTAAACTGCAAGAGAGTTTTTGTATGGAAAACTCTCAAATATAAAGGAAAAAACCATAGGACATAGTCCAACACAAATCCACTATCAAATACAACCATCAAAAGATCAACATCTCCTGGATATCCAAATACATCACCCCAAGGTGGATTTTAAGCAATAACAAAGTAAATGAATTTTTTCACTAACTAGTGATCCAATATAATTCTTGGAGAAAAAAAAAAATTAAGAAACTAATATGGTGCATGGATTCTCACGATCTCAGGTATAAAAATCCTCTTATAATCAACAAGAAGCTTGAAGAAAAAAGACACATTGTTCAATTTCCTCTATCAACCCTTCTCTTTTTCTTTAAGAAAGAAAACATTAAATGTTGCAAGAAGTCTCTCTAAACAAAAATTCAAAACACTCATATCAGGGTCATGTGGACAAAAAATGACTACTTAAGCTCACACATGTGGATCCCACCTCCACGTTACGAGGGACCTTACAAACCAGACCTTCCAAAAGCAGGTTAGGCTAATTGGTCCATAGCTAGCATGGGCATTGTCACACTCATTTGAATGCTTGTAATTACAATACATTGGAATTTGAATCACAAAATAAATGGAATTTATGGGAGTTGGAATCCTCATTGTCTTTAGATGCCAGTAATTAGAATATAATGGATTCCAAAAATTATATTTGGATGCCTATAATTGGAATGCATTAAATAAATTAGTTTTAATATTCCAGATTAAGTTATATGACATTTGACATATTAATTATAATAAGCCCTTTGAAACATATACCTTGGCAAAAAGTAAGGATTATTTAAGTCTTAAGTGGGCCAACTTTCGAAAATATGACCATTTTTGCATTTACATCCCATTCTCAACCTTTTGAGAAGATACCAACCCACATAATTTTGTTGCATTTTATTTCACAATGGTTCCAATTACCACCGTTTATGTAACACCCGGCCCAAATCGGAACAGTGTCCTAAGGCAGCCACGTGCGAATTGATGCAGAATTGTAAAATTTGATCACACGTGTGGATTTATTACTGATAAATTAATCCAGATTAAGCTACTAATGCGATTGAATCCAATTGCGTTCGGCCCGAACACGGGCCGTAGGTCCGATCAGTGGAGACTGCCTGTACGAGTCGCGCACTGCCCAACGAAGAACTGAAATTTTCGAAACTTGGGGAGGCCATGGGCCTCATTGGGCTTGTGGTTCCATCGCGGACGACAAACTCGAACGACACTTGACAATGAATAAATCGTGTCATCCAGTTGGCACTTGTAAAATGCAAGTCACCCTAACTTTGGAATAAAAATCTAAAATTTTAAAGCAATTGACCCCGCTACTTAAGTCAGTGAGTTAAGGCATTTTAGCCGTCGGATCTCTTCTAAACTTACACTGAAGGTTGAAGATATTTTCCTATACTCGCCCACAAAATTTGACCCTTGACCGAGGATCGGTGAACGTTGATCGTAAATCGGATCATTGTGACAAAACCTCGCATTCGTCTGCTGTCAAACTTTACCCAGACCTTCATCGGGCCATGGGGCACCTGTCTCATGAATTAGATGGGCCAAGGGGCTATCAGGGCAGCCCCAACAGCCAGAAATGGGCCCCATAAGGCCTTTGGAAGCAATTAATGGAACCCAGGGCCAAATGATTTAATTCCAGGGTATAAAACACTTAAATCTCTCTCACTCCCATAAAAATCTAGCAGCTGAGAGAGGGAGAGAGGAGAGGGAAGAGAAAGAGAAAGGAAAGAGAGAGGAGAGAGAAAGAAAGGGAGAGAGAGTAGTGTGTGGGTGCATGTTGTGCTTGGGGACCGAAATTCCCCGCACAATCATCTCCACATTGTCGGGAACTTCAACTTGATCACCATAGGGACGAGCTACGTCCGATCCAAGGTAAAATCTGAACTCTCATCTATCTCTCCCTAGCTATAAATCACATGCATGCACCTTAAAGCGGAATTCGTATAACGCAGGGCTCCGGCATGTCAAGTTTACGAACTTGTCGACGCTAGAGCGACCCCAAGGACCCCTAATCAACTATTGGTGCAGACCATTACCTCTGGGTGGCTGATTATTGTGCCTAGTATAAATCATTGTGATTTTGGGTGATAAATGTATTTACATGTTGCTGAATTTCATGTGTTGCTTGATTTAGGATATGTACGTAGAAATTTCTTAAAATTGGTAGAGGGATTTAAGTCCCAAGAATTTCCTGATGTGTGAATTGTTGTCTACCTATTGAATTGTTGAAATTGTTGCACTTGACTTCCATTGTATTGTTGATTCTTATGTCTTTTGTTGGTACATGCAATTGAATTGATGTGAGTGGTTGTATGGCTGTCCATTTTGCTAAATTGTTCAAATGTGTTGAACATGACCTCTATTGTTACTGAATTTGTAAAATTGTCTTCTTCACATGCAGATGTTTCTGTGGAAACTAGTGTATTGCTGTTACATTATTGAGATTCCGAAACATGCATGTCACTTGTTGAAATTGTTTCTGGTATTGCTGAATGAATGTTACATATTTGCACATATATCCCTTTATGGATCGGCCAACCAACCAGAATTCCTTGGGTAACCTTTCCGTTGGGTCCGACTATGGGCAAGTTTGGCCCGACTAGTCAAACCGCGAATTGCCGGCTACAGTTAGACTACACGAGACGTTGTTCTCAGGCCGTACAATATGTGGTTCGTCTCGTGGGAGCATATTAGCCCATTAGTTGGCCATCATTATATGTTAACCATGATTGTGCACGCCTGATTAAACCTGAGGTATCTTGTGACCCTTGTGCCCAGTAATAATCATAATTTACAGCCTACAAGACTCATGAGTCGGGGATGGTGGTATAATACACTATGCCCGTGCTGTCGACCTACGCTGGAGTGACGAGCCTCCCCATAGTGACCAGTGAGCACCAAAGACTTGTGAGCCGGGTATGGTAATATGGGACACTATACCTGAGCTGTCGGCCTATGTTGGGGTGACAACCTCCCCATAGTGACAACGAGCAGTACCCTGGAGTCCTAATTATTTTGGTATGAGCTTAAGAGCTATGGGATTGACGAACCCACAAAGGCTAAGGAACGCAAGTGTCATACGACCACGATCATTAGAGCCACGTGATCGGATTCGGGCAACGATCCGTCATGGTACCTTGGTTTTCCCAACCTGCTGGATGAATGGACATAATAATCAACTCGGCTAACCTTTACATCACATCGCATCGGTTACTTTTATCGACTTGGCAATCGTGGTCATATTAAGGGAGTGTTGGTCATTCGCGATCGTTAGATGTTGTCACTCAAGGGAGTGTTGGTAAAAAGTACATGCATCATATCATTAAACCATACATTACATTAACTAGAGTATTTAGGATTCTGTGAATGTATGTTTTTTACTAAATTTACTCTTGTATATGATAATTTGTGTAATTTATTGTTAATGGTACCACTGAGTTAGCTACTCACTCCCACTCTAGGACAGTGTTTTAAAACACCAACCAGAACTTGTCATAAATGTAGGGTTGATGGAGTAGGATGCGTTGAAAGAAACCAGCATGGACAACGAGGAAGAGCGGGCATACTTCCAGACCTTTGGCAGATCTTTCTATTTCAGTTGATGATCGCGGGATTAGGCCAGGGCTCTAGTCATTTTGGGTCATATGTATAGATGGGACTAGATCCCTGGTTGGATATTACTTTGGATATTTCGGTCTTATTTTTGGATGTTTATTTTATTAGTAGCACTTAGCATTTTTGTATGAGATTTTATTACAATATACTTGGTTTAATTCTCCATTGCCCACATGATACTTCATTTACAATTGCATATGGGACCCATTAAGGCGTACATGGCACTCGAGAATTCAGGAGCCGAGTTCTTACTCGGCCCTTGAATTTCGGGGCGTTACAGTTTGCTAACCAAATAACCCCAAAAGACCATAAGAAGCTATTTTTCATAATTTTATCTTTCATAAAGAAGGTGATGTCAGTGATTCATGATGACTATTTGAACGATTTAAAATGGTTTTCTGTGTTATTCTAGAGATGTGTTTCATCTAATAGTGAATCATTTCCTTTAAAGTATATAGATTTGTATTTAGAAAACATTAGAGAATTTTCAAATCCTTTAAAGTTATCATCATCTACAATGAGTCACACAATTTAGATGGTTTGGATAATTGTACATAAATGGCACATATTAGGAGGATGAATACCACCATGGCTTTTTGATGTAGAACATGTCATAGATACATTTCTAGTATGGTTGAGCTAAAAGAAGATAGATCGTAAATTGATCATAACTTTTGATCCAGGTATCGTTAAGGTGCACCAGACCGAGTATCAAGAACTGAAGCAACACAAGAACACGAGAACAATTTCTTTTGAAGTGGAGGGGACTAATGTAGAGCAGGTCACGAACACTTTCATGTCTAAGATGGATCAGAGAAGGCCCGATCAGAGGCAGAAGTTATCAAGACCATCAGAACCTTAAAACAGGCATATCTCGCAAATCAGAATGAGTTACTCGACGTCCTATATATGTTTTTGGGGTAAGACGAGCTACTTTAGCCAACCAACCCGGTTATACTTGGTTTCCCATGCTGAATTTTCGAGATTCCATCATATTGACAGTCGAATTCCATGTTTAATTTCGTTTTTACTATAAATTATAAGTTTTAGTTTGATTATAACTCTTCATCCGTTGGGCTTTAGGAGTTGCACCCAACATGAAAAGTGTTTAGAAAAATTAGGAAAATAATGCGGTTAAGCCACATAGGACACTTACTATAAATAGAAAATTTACTATTGTTAAGAATTATAGGGAGTTTTAGTTATAGTTTAATTCCTAAACGTATTTCAAGTCTTGGTATCCATATTTAAAGGGTTATAGACTCATTTATTTCATCTATCAATATTCAACAAATTTATTTCAAATTTTTAGAATTATTTCTACTTTATATTTTTCTTCGTGGATTCGGGAAGTCTCTATTAGGAGTCCAGAGAAGCTTCGTGGATTCAAAGTAGTTATCCCCCTAAGGAAGATGGTGATCAACCTCATCACGTTCATCCCTTCGTCACTTTCTAGCCAATTTCAATTCCAAGTTGGGAAAGTTTGCTAATTCTACACCTGCATGGAGACGTATAACACATGCCATAAGACATTTAAGACCAAAACTATTCATCTACACTGTTTGAAAATTACATTATAAACATATGACCACTGATAACCCAATTAGGCCATGACATACAAAACAAATAGATGCATGTCAACATATTTTTATCATTGTCGCCCATTTAATAAACTAAGCATTATTTTCCGTCCTCCAAATAAATATTCCACTTTCTTATCCGCTAATATAGCTATAATATCTGCTCAAAGTGATGTTTAATAGGAATGAGCAATAAAAAATGCACCCCACATAATGAAATGTCTAAATCGTTAACCATAATTAAGATGGATCATCAAATTTCCAAGCCATTGCTTAGATAGTTAGCATCATCAGGTCCAAGTAATTTTTGAAAGTGTGGTAGTTAAAGGTTGACTTCATGTAATGGATAATAATCAAATACTTTTTATTATCAAAGTAAATTTTTAAAAGAGGTTCAGAATGGAAGGTGGGCTCCCCATTATGTGAGGAAGTTAAGGCCTGCTTGATGAAGGGTCTGTATCACGGATAGGGCATTCTCTAGTATAATATGGATCATCAGTTTTCTTTCAATTGATCGGATGGTTAGAATTAGTATATCATGTTAATTTTTTAGATGAATGGGAATCAATGGTGGCTTTCATGTCATGGATTGTCCAGATCAAGAGCTAGATCTCTATTATAATCAATATGGATGGCTAGGATCATTCAATCAAAATACTTTTAAAAGACATGGCCAATCAAAAGTGGGTCCAATCAATGGATGGTTTAGATTAATGATTAGAACTTGTATATTATGCTTAAAATGGATCATCCATTTCCAGCATTGTCGATTAAATGATTAAAATCACCTAATCATAGTGACTTTTAAGAGGGATGAGCAATAAATGGTGCTCAACATGATGGAGGGTCTCGATCATGTAAAGAGGGATGGGTGATCCAAAGGTGAGCCCATGTGATGGACAAGGGTTAGATGTTTCTTTGGTAACTGCGACAAACATGCAATTTTGACATGTTTAGGATTATAACCGGGACAAACACGTATCTGAGACTTTTATTTTTATCTTTTATTGGTAGCTAGGCTTATGACATTGAACTTCCAAACTTGAACATGAAACCCAATCTTTTCGGGCAACATATCATTTGCCTGAGACATCCAAGCCTTGCAAAAGGCCAAATTAATGTTGGCAGCCAATTGTCACACAGGTGTAGACCCACTTTATTTACAAGGCATAATCCATCATTTCCATGATTGGGACATCCCATAGGTCCCATATGATGGTTTACTAACAGAGCGTCACGGGATAAAGAGAAAGATCACCGCTTTCTTAAGTGTATAAGACCTTGAGTCCACGAGACATAATGGCTCTCGAATTCACAAGAATTAAGAAAATTCAAAATAACTCGTTGAAATTTGTTTTTCACATAGGGTTACAACGCTTTAAATAATAAAACGAAATCCTAATTAAGAGCCCTAATGTAAATAAACTGAAACTTTTCTAAAATATTAAAATATACTAAAAATAAAAAGCTCTAATCTAACTATGCATGATGTTTCCTGGCACAATAATAAACAAATTCCAAGGAAACATTAAATACCAAAACTCTAAGAATAAAAAGTTACATCCCACCTAAAACTTACTAAAAATAGTAAGTTTTTCAAAAAATGAAAGACTTGAGTAGGAATGAGTCTGTTCGCGAAACAGAGCGACGGGACATGCATAAGTGTGTTAGTTGGCCCAATAACAAAATTTCAATTGAAACTCATAGGTCATGCATTCCGTGAATCATTCCGGATTAAAAGTTATGATTGATTTACGGTTTACGCTTTAAATGGCATTTTTTCTCAATCGAAAATGATTTTCTCTGATCTGGATACACCTGAGCTCAGTGGACTCCTCATAGAGGCTTCTCGAATCCATGAGGAAAGAAAACAGAAAATAGAAATAAATTCTAATAAATTCAAAATTGATTAATTGATAAATAAAAATGAGTTCACAACCCTTTAACTAGGGGTACCAAGCAATGGGAAAGAAATCAGAATCAAACTACAACTCAAACTCCTAGAATTTGCGACTTACTATAAATAGTAAACTTACTATTTATAGACAGTCGTGATGTCTACTAGTGCGCAAGGGTTTTCGGCCAAAAATAGTAAGTGTCCTATTTGGCTTTACCAAACCGTTCTCCTAATTATTCTAAGCTCTTTTCACATTGGGTGCAACTCCTAAAGCCCAACGGATGAAGAGTTATAATCAAACTAAAATTTACTATTTATAGTAAAAACGAAATTAAAACAGGAAAACGATCGTCGATCCAGGGGTTTTTCGCAATTCTGAGCTGTGCAACCCAGCGTAGCGGGGTTGGTTGGCTAAAGTAGCTCGTTCTACCCCAAAATCATATATTTTACGTCAGGTAACTCATTCCAGATTGCGAGATACGCTCGATCTAAGGTTCGATTCCGTAAATCATTCCGGATTAAAAGTTATGATTGATTTACGGTTTACGCTTTAAATGGCATTTTTTCTCAATCGAGAATGATTTTCTCTGATCTGGATACACCTGAGCTCAGATCATGCCCCACATGCGACTGAGCTCAGATCTGATGGATTAGGTCCGCTTCTATTCGGGCTCATCCAGTTCAGAATAGGTCCGCCACCCACTCTACATTTACAAATTTAATAGGAGAATTGCTCACCTACACGCACCTGCACAGCTCCTTTTGGTAGAGGGCCTTTCTGGTCATCACTTCTCCTTTAATAAATAATCAAAGCTAATTATCTAAAATATATGGGTGAATTTCAAGATGTTCAGGTTTATTTAGGGCTGTCAATGGGCTGGGTTCGGATCAAGAAACATTGAATTTTGAATGTTCGTCTGAACAATTCCAAATCCGGTCTAAAGTCATCCAGGCTGTTGACAACCTTTGTTTTATATATATATATATATATATATATATATATAGAGAGAGAGAGAGAGAGAGAGAGAGAGAGAGAGATGCTTGCACACGACTAGTTGGACAATGCGTTTTGGTCCAACTAGCTGGGCATTTAACGAGAAAAACTTCATCTTAAATACAATTTACACTTAGATTATATTAATTAATGTTAATTAATGTTGAGAGAGAAAGGGGCGTTTGCTTCATGTTAGCTTTGGAAGAGGTCTTTTGAAAATGATCCCTGGCTTGGGTGGGCCCTACTATGGTGTTAATGTAAAATCCACCATAACCATCACGTGTGTCACCCCATGTTAGACCTAGGAGCTGAAAATCTACTCCATCCATGGTTGAAGTGGACTGCAAAATTGGAAATAGTGTGCCAAAAATAGCTCACCTTCCAAAATGATTCCTTTCATGAGGCGCACTTAAATCAAGTATAGGCCTGATTTTTGAGTTCTACACCTATCCTTTGGTGTGTCATCTAATGGTTGGAATGGATTTCTTAGGCCCATGCATAAGAACGAGAGAGAACGGTCCCAGCCATCCAATCTTTTCATGAAGGGCTGAGATCCAAAGGAGGGGACCATCAGATATCTTCTTCTACAAGCAAGCCTCCCTATTATCCAGGGGACCCAAGCCTCCCTCAAGCCAACTGGGGAAGGTCTTCTCATGGCCCAGAAAATGGGAAGCGGATTGCGTACCGAGTAACTCAGTACCCTTAGTGTACTGAGTAAACTGTGTGGGATCCACTGTTATTTATTTATTTTATTCACTCCATTAATCCATATTAACAGATAATTTTAGGACTAGATTCCAAAAACGAAGCAAATTAAAATCTCAAGTGGACCACACTACAGGAAACAGTTTGATTGAACCTCTACCATTGAAAATTTTTTGGAGGCCAAAGAAGTTTTGGATCAAGCTGATGTTTGTGGTTTCTCTTCATCCATGTCCTTGTGATCTTATGAACAGGTTGGATGACAAATAAAAATTAATTTGATCCCTAGGAATATTTCAGTGGTGGAAATCATTATTCCACACTGTTTCCTGTGTAATGGTCCACTTGAGCTTTGGATTCACTTCAAATTTGGTATCAACACTTAAAATTATCATTAAAAATGAATGGACGGTGTGGATAAACCACAGACATTAACAGTGGGCCCAACTGAGTTTACTCAGTACGATAAATGCGTACTGAGTAACTCGGTACGCAATCCGATTTCCAGAAAATGGGACGCGGATTGCGTGCTACCCCCGCTGTCATGCAACACAGTTCGTCCCTGACTATGCCGCCCACTTTCATGTATGTATTGTATATCCACGCCGGCCATTGGTTTTTTCAGCTCATTTCAGAATATTGATCAAAAAACAAATCAGTTATAAATCTCAAAGTGGTCCACACCAAATAGGAAATAGTGGATATTGAACTTTTACCATTAAAAATTTCCTAGGGCTCACCCTAATTTTTTACTTGTAACCCAACTTATTAATAAGGTCACAAAGACCTTGACGAAGGACATTAAAAATAAAAAAAATAAACTTCAGCTTAATCCAAAACTTTTGGCCCACAAAAAGTTTTTAATGGCCAATCACCACTGTTTCTGTGGTGTGGTCCACTTGAGATTTGTATCTATTTCATTTTTCGAATCCTGCACTATCATGAGCTAAACGTATGGATGTAGGGCATGGATATACAATACCTTTATCAACGTAGGCTCCAGGGTCAGGGATGCATAGCACTCTGGGAGGGCAGGCCGCACCCAATGCACTCTTACTGTTTTTGGGAACAGGTGCCTTTCCTCTCGGAATCGGAGGAGGTTTAATATTAGGAGAGAAAGCCAACCTTGATTTTTGATACGGCCCAACGTATCTTGCATGAAAGATCCACTCATACCATTAGATGTGACATCTCATTGTATATATAGAGCCAAAATATAAGGCAGACTTGTAATTTAAGTGAGCCACACCAATGGAATAGTTGAAGGAGAGAAGTCCACCTTTGATCATTACAGGACCCCAATGATGAGCATATGAAATCCACTCCAACCATTAAATGTGACAGTAAAGGCTAGCTGTGGGACCCAAAAATCATATCCATAAGTGATTCAAGTCGGCCTCATCAAATGAATCATTTTGGAGGGTGAGATTTTTTTTAGCACACTATTTCCAATTGTGTGGTCCACTTTAATCACCAATGAAGTTTATTTTCAGTCATGAAGTCTAAAACGAGGTGACACACGTGATGGACGGGGTGGATATCACATTAACACCACAATGGGGCCTACTCAAGCCAATGATCATTTTGAAAGCTAACGTGAAACTGTCCTATCTCTCTTTCAACATTAATTAGCATTAATTAATTCGAACTAGTTGGACGGTCCAACTAGTTGTATCTGAGCATTTCTCATATATATATATATATATATATATATATAAACAACTATATCTAAATTTAAATCCGGTCTGAGGCAGGGGTCATTCAAGGTAGGACACGGGTCCATTGGTCTCAATGATCACGTGTTAAAAGCATATTAGGACTTTGGACTTCTCAAAGTTCTCAAGTCATTGCCCAACTGCGACCGGGTCTTCTGCCTTGAATGCTGCAGCAACAGGCCTTACGCCGGGCCTGCTGTCGAGGGCCCATTTCAAATGTCCTTTTCTATTCAGCAAGCCACTCCAGTCCAAAATAGGGCCACCCATTGGTCAACAATCAGGCCCACTTGCAAACTCCATCCCTTCTTTCCCAAGCCAAAAATATTTCAATGGCTCAAGCTAGGGGCTCTGTGGGAGAATGTGCTTTGTTTTTTTTAAAAAAAAAAAAAAAAAAACCCTGGACCTAATCCATCTCTCACCTTAAAAGTTTTTTGCACCAGATCCTATTGCCTTTTATAGGTTGCTGTTTATGACGAGGAAGCTAACGCCAGTGAAAAGCTATGAAATAGTTTCGTAGGGACTATTTTGTGAGGTAAAGGTTTTACTTCCCTATTGTGAAAGCAGCTTAGAAAGAGCATGGAAAATTAACATGGGCTTGAAATAATTTTTCTTGAAGATGGTTTTTATCTATTCAAGTTTAAAGACTTTAATGAAAGCTATTTTTTTTTTTTTTCAAAAAGGTTATTCGTTTTTAGTGGGCATTCTTTGACGCTAAGAAGGTGGTCATCCATAATTTCACTATAAAAGAAAGACGTTGATAACATTCCTCCGTGGATAAAATTTTCAAAAATTAACTTTATATTCAGAACTCCAAATGTTCTTAATATGATTGTAAGTGTTGGGAGACCGCGGAAGCATATAAAGATGAATCAAGCAAAGTATTTGAATCGCATAATGAAGCCCAATCACAAAGGCTCTGAATTTAACGTGGAAAAATTCTTTCGGAAAATAACTACAGCACCAAGCGACAGATATTATTATGAAAGCAGAAATTACAAAAGAAAAAGATTACTCAATCCGAACAAGCCTTGAATCTCCCTTTACAAGCCCTTAAAAACCCTATGAACAAATTAGAAAGCCTTGAGATACACCTTAATTCTGATTACATCCATATATATAGTCTTTAGGTGAATCACAATCGAAATAGGAAACAAATCCCACACTTACGCAATTCTATATATTTTCTGTATGATCGCTCGATGACACCTTCGATGGGACTTCGATGATATTGACAAACATTCGATGGCATCGAACCCAATTCGATACCATCGAACTAAAGACCAAACATCCTAGCAACTAAACATAAAAAAATTTGGATTTTACCGATGGCATCAAGCAGGCCTTCGATGTCATCGAACAGCCTTCAATGGTATCGAACATGACACTTAAAGTGTTCAGCAACCAACTTGATAATTTCCATATTTTACCAATGGCAACGAGCCAATTTCGATGGCATTGAATTGTCATCAACAGACATGTTGATTTACAAATTTCAAACATCAATCAACAGTAAGTACCATTAGAACCTCCTTTTATGGATAATCCAACGGCCTTGGTAGAATTTATTCCACACTTCTAGAAGCAATTGAAATAGTATGAGATGAGGAAATAATAACCTAACCCATGGAATATGTGTGAGAGTTGTCCGCTTATAAAATGTGTTATCTTCAACCATTCAGAGAAGGTTTTTCGCACCCTAAAAATCAAGTGTTATTTCTCCTTCCACTTTATCTTCGAACTCACAATGCCTAATAAGCAAGTTGGGTACAAAAATAGAATCTAAATTCAAAGGAAACACCCACAACAAATGAAGAATATGCTAAAGCCCCTACTAAGGTCTATAGTGAGATGGGGGAAAGCTCCTCCTCACCCTAACGAATTTTTAAAATTTTTAGAGAAAAAGGCACATGCTTTTACCTTAACAAGGATTAGAGAGAAATTTCTTAGTTCTTTCCCCTTAACAAATACAAGCAACCAAAATAATTTCAATATCTTATCCGATTTTGATGGCAACATGGACCTAGATGACTTTTCAGTATTTAAATTGACAAATCAAGTGGAGATGGCTACTAGACACCCTCCTCCCATCACCATGCACAATAATCTTGTTATTAAATAAAGATCTTGATGTAAAATGTTTGAGGCCTTAATAGGTCATTGATGCAAGAGCTAATGGACTCCATCCAAAGTCTTGGTATTTCTATAGCATACATCATTGAAACTTGCATTAAGAAAATCAATTTGTATGCATCATATAACTCTTTCTTTCCTGCTTAAACCTACGATTCAAAAGTTGATCAATGTTGTGATAGTAGAATTCTCATAGCTTGGAATAGGTCACTCAAAATGTCTATTATGTACAAAACTGACCAAGTAATTCACTATTTTGTGAGATTCAATGATATTTTTGGTCAACAAATGTTTATAGGTATTTATGTCTCTAACTTTGCAAGTCAAAGATCCCCCCTATGGAAAGATATTATTCACCGATGGGTGTCGGACATTCAAAGAAGGCCTGGCCCCTTCTTCTCAACAGCAAACAAGTGAGCTCTGCTCACAAGGATAGTCCAATTTGAAAGCATGCGGGATAACATCTTGTTCAGGAGTTACGAATACTTGGGCATAAAAATGGCCTCCCAGTTAGGAGCAGTGGAAGCACACCCCGAGTTAAATCAAACAAGCGAAAGATAGATGCAAATAAAGTAACACAAAGAACCACGATTTTACGTGGAAAACACTTATGAGAAAAATCCACGGCATAAAGCGACAAGCAAATTCACTATAAAAATAAATTACAAGAAATTAAATCAACTAGCATATGTAAAACCCTGCTTTCATCCCTTCTAAACCCTATCTTTAATCCCGAATTACACCTATATATCTAGTGTTACACCCAAAATAGGAAACAAATCACGTAATTACGCAAAACCACGCATCATCGATGGAGTAACTATCAATCCATCAAGCCTTGTCATGTTTGAGCAATTAAACATGCTCAAAAGTGTTTAGAGAGTTAACATGTATTTTCTGAATTATCC
This sequence comes from Magnolia sinica, assembly GCF_029962835.1. Lineage (NCBI taxonomy): Eukaryota > Viridiplantae > Streptophyta > Magnoliopsida > Magnoliales > Magnoliaceae > Magnolia > Magnolia sinica. The sequence continues at coordinate 32,272,573 of NC_080580.1, forward strand.
CGATCGATCGAGCTCCAAGTTTAATCAATTAAACCTGTCCAAAACTGTCTAGCAAGCAATCTCATATATTCATGGTATTATCGATTGATCCAAATTCCCTATTCTAGCATAGATTGGAAACACCAATTTTAACAATCTCCACCATGACTTCAATCTTTATGCTTCATTACTTTAAGTTGTTATCACCATCTCTAATTGTTTCTATTATAGCTTCATCACCGTCATCGCTTTTCGTGCACACTCTGTTTTTATCACTTCGATGTCAAACCCAAAGAAGTCACACATAATTTGAATTTCTCTATAGGAGCCACCTTTGTAAGTATATCCACCAGATTCATGCTTGTGTGGATCTTCTTAAGAGTAACATCGTCTTCCTCAAACACCTATCAGATAAAATAATTACAAACACTAATATGTTTAGTTCTACAATGGTAAATTAAGTTCTTTGTCAAATTGATCACACTTTCGCTGTCGCAATTAACTAGCACGGCTTCCTATTAAAGCCCAAGCCGATTCATCATTCCACTTAATCAAACACCTTCCTTGAATGTCTCCATCACTATCATATACTCAACTTCGATTGTGTAAAGAGCAACCATAGACTGAAACTTCGACATCCGACTGATCACTCCATCCGTTAATCCAAACAAGTAACCAGAAGTCACACCCTGATCCATAGCTCAAGTAGTAGACTAAGTGAAAGATACCTCGTTTCAACACTGAGGTCTTTGTATCAATTTCCTAGTGGAGGTGGCTAATAGTGAAGTGTGAACTAACAATGTTGTGTACTAACAAGCTAGCAAAACAAAATAAAATAAAAAAGTAACCAGAAGTCAACCTTCTATTCTCCATGTTTTCTACATAGTCCAAATCTACATGGTTTACAAGCTTAACCTCTGATTTTTCAAATATCAAGATATAGTCCTTCGTACTTCTTAAATACGGAAGTAGTCATCTCACTGCCTCCCAATATTGCTTGTCATGGTTTAACATATATTTTCTCATAACACCGAATACATGTGAAATATTTAGTCTCATAGAAACCATGGTATACATCAAACTGTCAACTGCGCTCGAGTAGGCCACACAAGACATAACCTGTTTTTCTTCATTTGTAGGAGGACATTGTTATGAAAAAAACTAAAAATGAACAGCATGGGGTGTGCTAACCGGTTTAACCTTATCCATCCCAAACTTAACCAATACATTCTCAAGATATTCTACCTGAAATAACCGTAACTTGCTTCTCTCCCTATCTTTATGTATATCTATGCCAAGAATTGTCTTTGCAGCCCCCAAATCTTTTATCTCGAATGTCCTTAATAATTGACCTTAGACATGCTATGGCTGGCAATATTGATGTCATCAATATACAATACCAAGATAATAAATTCACCATCACTTAGTGCCCTGAAGTAAACACAATGATCATATTCATTTATAGTAAACCGCTAACTCACTAAAAAAATTAAATTTTTTATAACACTACCTAAGGGACTATTTTAGGGTATACGATAACCTCCCCAACCTGCAAAACTTATTCTCTGACCCCTATATCTCGAACTCTTATGATTGTTTCATGTAAATCTGTTCTTCCAGTTCTCCAAGTAATAAATAGTCCTTACATCACTAACATAAATCTGATATATACTTGTTTCATTATAGGCATGAAAATCTCACTAAGTCGACACCCTCCTTTTGCGCATAACCCTTCACTACTAGCCTAACCTTGTATCTATCATATTGTTTCTTGTAAATCCACTTACAACCGATCGTTTTATTCCCAACTGAAAACTCTAACATCTCCCAAGCCTCATTCTTATACAAAAATCTATATCATCATGCATTGTCGTCATCCACTTCTCAGCATTTATGTCTTCCAATGCTTCCTGGATGGTAGACGGATCCCCCTCATCTATAATGAGAGCGAATGCAACATTCAAGTCATCTTTGTATCTCAATGGTAGTCTGCGATCTCTTGGTGGATTCTTCTAAGAGGTGGTTGCTCTACCTACTCTTGTACATCTTCCTGCGACTCGATTTCAACTCGTGTCTCACCTTTATTGATTTCAACATGAATTAATATTGACTTGTCTATTTTCTGATGTTCATCCTTACGAAACAAAAAATCTTTATCAAACCTGATGTCACAACTAATTGTGATCTTTCGTGTGACCTAGTCATACATCTTGTTTGCCTTCACACCATTACCATAACCTATAAAGGCACACTTATTTGTCTTTTAGTTTAGCTTATCTCACTCAACTGACAGTACATGAAAGTAACATCACAAGAAAATACTCACAACCCTGAGTAATATACATCATGACCACTTCACATTTCTTCTGTAATCTTATAATATATGGGAGTAGACGGGGACCGACTCACTAAGTAAGAAGCCATATTAACGACCTAAGTCCATAGTTCCTTGCCTAAACCAGCATTTCTTAACATACTTTGAGTTCTCTCCAAGAGAGTTCAATTCATTCGTTCCATCACACCATTCTGCTCTGGTATATGTCTCATATCCCCTCATATTTACAAAACTGATTAAATTCTTTCAAAATATACTCACCACCATTATCTGTCCTCAATATTTTCAATTTTCACCTTGTCTATTTTTCCACCATCACCTTTCACATCTTGAAGGTGATGAAAATATTGGATTCATGCTTCATGAAATAAACTCAAACTTTTCTAGAGTAGTCATATATGAATTAGACAAAAAATGATGACCCTCTCCAGAAACAATTGCCGATGGCCCCCATACATCTGAATGCATATAATTAAGTACTCATTTACTTACATGTTTTTCAGACTTAAAAGATAACAGTGATTGTCTACCATATATATATATTAAAATCAATACTTTTAAATGCAGGAATCAAACAATGATCAGAAAGTACCTTCATACTACACTCGCTCATGTGGTCTAGGTATGCATAACTGTTGAGGGTCAAATATTGCATATCAGACCCATTTATTGCATAGATTTACACGCATGATACTGCTTAATGGCCTGATTAATCGTGTTTATAATGCAGAGTGTATGTACGAGCCTGGACCGAAATGGGTGCTTAAAGCATGGACTTAACGCTCTGATGACACCAAAGCGTGGGACGGACTCCAGAGACCCAAGATCAACAGAATTACACATCAGGGACCCAAGAAAATCAAGGAATTGAAGCTCAAGTGGCCTGAAAAGTGTCCAGAATGCAAGATCATAGGGTTCCCACCATCTGATCAGTTCGAAACTTCATACGTGGCCTGAGGACCATAAATAAACCGTACACGTAAAATTTCAGCTCCTGGATCACTGTGGAAGTGGCCCAACGGACAGATCAGCCCCTTTAATCATTATGTGGGCCCCGCCTGATATCTGGATATACTCCAATTTTGGTCTCAACGCCTCAAACTACATGTCAAAACAGATGGATGGAGCAGATTTCTTACAAACATCACCATGGGACCCACACATGCAGTGCACGTGCAAGGTGCACAAGTGCACCGGACGAACATAAAAAAAATAATAAGTCGGTCAGCAGGCGCTGACCGACTCAAACTCAAATTTCTTTAATTACGCAACAGCGTAACGCTGCCGACCGCCGGTTCCTCTCTGTGGGGCCCATTCATCATCCAAATCGTCAATCTGGACCGTCCATTATGTACAGAGGAGGGTTATTAACCTCACCTAGGTGGAATTTTTCTAGGAAGCAGCGTGTAGCGGATTTTGACCGTCGAAACTCAGGTTGAACGGTGATATGAAAAATCAGGTGGGCCGCTTCAGCGTCGATCCAAAACCGACCATATCCGAACGGTTTTGTGAGTAGAATACAGTGGACGTCGTGGATTCCTCGAATCAGCAGTGAAGTGGGCCCCACCAACAGTACAGCGCTCGGACGTGCGCGCCTCTGTTCACGCGATCCGGGAAATCCAGAATTTTCGGCCGATTGTGGGCCACTGTCTGTGATCGGATTGGTGATCCAAACCGTCCAGATGATGCCCAAGCCAGGATTGACCCTAGCCATGGAGAAATTTTGACTCCAAGGAAGATCGTTGTCTTGCAAACACATTCCAAACGCGAGTCAGGCTGCGTTCCTACGCAGGCGGTTTGAATAGCTGGCTGCGTAAATTTTCCGCGGATCCCAGCAACGAATGGACTCTCTTCGTACCTGTGAAATAAAGAGAGAATGAACGTGGAACGGGAGAAAAAAAGAGGATGGAAGGAGGAGAGCTTGGCTTGGTTCGGGGGGGTCGGTTTTGGTTTTGAAGGAGAGAGAGAGGAGCTCGGTTTAGGAGGGAGTTGCTGCTGCTGCACGTGAGGGAAGAAAAACAGAGGTCGGCTGAAGGTGGGCTCGTCTTTAGCTGAGGCAGCGTGTGAGGGACGGTGGGATCAACAGGGTTTGGCTTTGAAGGAAGGAAGGAAAGGAAGAAAAAAGAAGAAACAGAGAAGGACGTACGGCTGGCTTAGGTTTGGGCTGGCACGTGAGCTAAGCCTGGTTTTTCTCTTCTTTTCCTTTATATTTCCTTTATTTTTTTTTAATGATCAGCCCATCCATGTGTGGCTAACCCTCTTAGCTAGGGCTAAGAGGTGAAGCCTGTAGCGAGATGGGAGAGTTTATTCCATGCAAGTAGATTAAATTTCTGAACTTAATTTGATTTAGTTGATTATTATAAGGAATATTTTTATTAGTCTTTAATGGTCTGTTGTGACTGAAATTACAATGGGTTTGCAATGACTTTGAATATTTCTTTCCTCTTTTTATATTTATGAAGTCAGAAAGCCCTGTTGTTCATCATTGTCCCATGGGCATGGTAGGATGATAGTACCTTCCTGATCTTCGTACATTGTTGATTGGTTGGTAATTAGTTTAATCCTGTTGTTTACCTTGTCTCCTGGGCATGGTTTGATGATGGAATCCATTCTAATTCATATACCTTTCATCTCTTGAAAACCAGATCAAATAAGTTCAGTTTGAATTCCATAACCATTGATGCAGGC